>NW_026874226.1:0-15629 GCF_032173495.1 Musca vetustissima | reverse complement strand
CCTTACTGGTGCTTAGTATGGCAGTTCTTTACAGTGGAAAGTTACAAAAACGGTAAAATAGGTTCTCTGGTTCTGGTCCTCTGGCAGCCTAAGTTTCCACCATTGCTTTACCGACTGATGCCACACAAACGTAACTATACAGCAATCTTTGAAAACGGTTTGAGGTTAGAAAAATAATTTTTGGAGCGGATTATGTCACATACAATTTGTCAAAACTGGATAGGCCAACCTCCACCCTCAGTATGAAATTAATTACGTAGATCATCCCAACTCCCTATTCTCAAACCCTACATTTGCATTTAATTACAGAACTTAAGTTGGATGTCAACCAATCCACCCATCTCCTCTATCCAGGCACATCACACTATTTATGATTTATTTTCACGCATCAATGGAGCAATGCCAAGAGTAGACCCATATCTTTGTTTTTTTATTATTTTAAGTGGTAGTCTACAAGAAAAGAATGACAAATAAAAAAACACAACTTTAGTCAACTATAAAAAATGTATGAGAGGTGTTAAATGGGGTGGAGTGAGGAGTGCAACCCCATCCATACTAAAGGAGTGGAGTGTTCATCTGTTTGTTGGTGCTGTTGCTTATTGCCACTGCAACTAATTAAGTGGTAGGGACGACGTTACAGCGGCGGCATCATTTCAATAGCTTGTACTGTCAAATTGACATATTGTCATTTATGTCAGCGGCGTTGCATTTAAAATTATGACAGTTTTATTTGATGTTTTATTGTGATTTATATTAGCGCGTGTAAAGAGGCGCACACAGACAAAAAGTTGGGTGTTGTGTTGCAAGTTCTAAAGGGGGCAGGCAATCCCTGAAGTGGTGGTTGTGGCAGTTGGAGAAAAAAAATATGAAAAATCTATTTACCCTTCCGCTTGAAGGGAACTAATTAAAAAGGGGAAGCGTTCGAACATTTGGCGGTCGTTTTATTTTATGTAATATATTAAAAGCATCTCCCCCCACACCTCTCTCCCCCTTTGCAAGCATATCTAGTTTTTTTTTCGTTAGTTCATAGTTCGGATAAAGCCTGAAACAGATGTTTGGCGTCAATTTTATTGCCTAAAAGGATTATTTTTTGTCATTTCCGAAAACATAAATTGCCTTTTAAAGTTTTGTCGTCGTCGTTTTTCTTTAACGTTTGTCGTTTTTGGCGGCGACACAGAAGGTGGGAATATAAATTAGTCTGACCGTCACTGGAAGTTTTTCGGTCGTTGTTGGCGGCGACACAGAAGGTGGGAATATAAATTAGTCTGACCGTCACTGGAAGTTTTTCGGTTCATTCAGATTTTTTTTTTAATTTTTTGAAAAGTTGCTCATTGTGACAGGGCGATTTGTTGTAAAGCCTATGTTTCTCTCCTCCCTAAAAAAATATTTCAAATATTTTCCAAAATACAGACAAGACAAATCGTTTTGTATTACAACTGACAACCCCTTTTTTTCTTCCTAATTGTTGGCGTTTCTAAAACTTTTCGGAAGAGATTTTTATGACATCTTAATGAAATTGTTAGCATTTTTATGGTTATTTAATACATTTTTACATACACACTTTTTGTCGTCGCTAAATAAATGTTCCCCATGGATGGCAAGATTCTTTGGGAACTTCTTAGATTTATTGTGTAGGCGGATTTTTTTAGATATCAACTTGTTTTAGTATTTTATTAAAGGAAGACATAAAAAAGTGTCGTAAATGTCGTTTTCGATGTAAACAAAGACAATAAAAATATAGATTAGCGGGTAGAGCCATATTTGTCACCTAAAAACGGCGATGAGTTCTGGGCAGATCTTGTTATATCCTCTAAAGCTAAAATTTATAACCTCTAAAAAATGTGTCACCTATAATCAAAATGGGACTCGAGAACGATATTCTGACTTCATACCAAGCGATAATCCCGAATTAAAACGCTTAAAAACGATGTAAACTTGAGGATGACATTCAAAATATTTAACCAGTAAGGAAAGTAGTAAAGTCGGACTGGACCGACTATATGATACCCTCACCAGTTTGGAATATAGCTGAACCGATTTCAGGGAAACTTTCCAGAGACTAATTTATATTACATCAGTACGTTGTGTCCATCGGCCTAGCTATGGATCTTTTCACGAAGCTTAGCAACATCATTCTAGACTTAATTCAGTACTCTACACCAAAATTCGTGCAAATCGAAAGATAAATAGGGACTTTGGTGCACCAATTACATAAAATCCGACGAAAATATATATGGGAGCTATATCTAAATCTGAACCAAATTTCACGAAACTTATAGTACGTTTACATTTAACCGGATTTCGTTAACCCAGTGGGTTTCAATTGTCAATTCCTTTGCATATTTGTCAAATAAATCCTCATAAAGTAGGTTAACCCGGTAAAAAGTTCTAATGTACGTCATTCTAGCCTTAATTCAGTACGCTATGACAAATTTCGTGCAAATCGAATGATTTTCAGAGATTTTGGTGCACCAATTACCTAAAATCCGTTGAAAATATATATGGGAGCTATATCTAAATCTGAACCGATTTTCACGAAACTTTGCACACATTATTATAGACACAATTCAGTACGCTATGTCAAATTTCGTGCAAATCGAAACATATATATTGACTTTGGTGCACCACTTACATAAAATCGGACGAAAATATATATAGGAGCTATATCTAAATCTGAACCGATTTTCAGGAAACTCAACACACATCATTCTAGACATAGTTCATTACGCTAAGCCAAATTTCGTGCAAATCGAAAGATATGTAGGGACATTGGTACACCATTTACCTTAAATCGGACGAAAATATATATGGGAGCTATATCTAAATCTGAACCAATTTTCACGAAACTTAGCAATCTTCATTCTAGATTTAATTCAGTACGCCTTGCCAAAATTCGTGCAAATCGAAAGATTAACAGGGACGTTGGTGCACCAGTTAAGTAAAATCGGGCGAAACTACATATGGGAGCTATATATAAATTTTTACGAAAACTGTACTTTGTTTACAATTTAACATCAACAGACAAACGGACATGCATAAATCGACTCAGAAAGTGATTCTATGCATATTATCCAAAGGAACCATGGGTCTATCTAGATTCCTTTTGCCTGTTACAAACATATGAACAAAGACATAATACCCTGTATCACAGTGTGATGAAGGGTATAAAAATTGAACATTTGTTGGGGAGGTGGACCGATAAATCCCATCCATCAGGTTATGCTAAGTTCAGGTCGAATCAGATATCGTTAAAGTTTTTGACTATTATAGTACTTTTTTCAATATCTAGTAAATATACAATATTTTGAAAATTTGGTTATCCAATATCAAGCGATTTTATCCAAATTTTTCAAATCATAATAAATTTACCAAGCCTAGATCGAGTCCCAAACTTGTAAATTTAATTTGAAGCTAATAGATTAACGGGTGGCGTAGGGGATGATAGATACCAAGCAACGGCTCTGATCGGCTTTAACATGGCGAAGTCCAGGCTTATCTTGGTGGACACTGACCTCCCCGTGGTGCCATCTGGGATGGAAATACCATCACCCGAGGAAATAGTGAGTTACAAAAAATGGGTTGAGGCGTCGGGTTAGTTGCCCACTCTCGGAAAACCCAACCTACTATAAAAAAGCAAAGAGGGATATATCGGACGGTAATACCGACTGACACTAATTTACTTATTTCACATATACATATATCGAGCCATACCAAATAACATTTGGTCCCAACATCCAAACACACCTGCCACTATTGTGAATATCTGATTTTAAACAAAATCTGGTATAAAACATTGAAATAATATAATAGAAATAAAATAGTGCTAATTAAAATCAAAACAATATAAAACGGAAATTATTTGTTATGCCTTCGAAACAATAAAAAAACATGCCACTTTCAAACAAATCCAAAATTTTTCAATGCGACAATTCTCTGTTATTTTAGTTTAAAGCCAACATATATCCTGTTTTATTCAACATTTTGCCGCAAGCAACATTTTTATTTTTTGTCGTCGGAATTTTGGATATGAGAATAATCAACAAATGCCAAATAAATGACAAAACATTTTCAATATCAAGACAATGACCTAAGGCATAAACGAATTAAATAATAATAAAAAAAACAACAAAACAGGGAGGTACGAACAATGCTTATCAAAGTATGTGGTGACATATATTCCATTTATTCACCTCCACCCCATATTGTTTTCAAAACAATGTTCCAGTGACATTTCCCCCTCCAACAAAAGCTCATGGCAAGCAAATCAAATTCTAATTCGTTATATCCGTAAAACATTTGGAGGGTGGCGATGGTGGCCTTTAGTTAGATAATGGGTTTTTTATTCACTCCCATTCGGCACTCGTCGCTCGCTCGACCCATGCTCACTGTTGAACATAATTTGTCAAATGCTTTTCATGTTAATTGTTAAGCCCACTCTTCGTCGTCGTCTTCAGCGGCTGATTATGAGCATGAATTTTAAAATCAGCATCTTCCAGGGCCACAGCTTGCTCCCGGTAACTGGCGTGTTCGTAACAAACGTGCCATATCTCAATGTGTAAGTAACACCAGTCGCTCGACCTGGTGGTTGGTTGCTGCTTAACAGTGGGACTGGTACTGGCATACCCACTCAATTTGTGGTCACGTGCAACCGTGCTTAATGTTATGTGATCTCGGAGACACACGTTCAGCTTGAGTTGCTTGAGTTTGCCTTCTGTTTTATGTTCGCTTTATGGTTGGTGGGGGCTGTTATGGTTGTTGCTGCTGTTGCTTATGGGCTAGTGTGAGTCATGCCCTCCCACCAGAAAAGGGTCATTTGTTTTTTTTTCGTTCTTGTCTTCTTCATCTCTAAGAACTTCACCTGATGTTTCTCAATGTAACACTGGTTGCTGCTCTTTTTGTGGGTATTCTCATCATGGATGGATGCATTAGAGCTTTGGGAACAGGCACACTTGTGTCACACTGTGGGGGATATGGACATAATATACTAAAAAATATAATTTTCAATTGGAAATTTCAGGAGTTCTCTATAGGGAATGACTCTTCCGATGACATGAGGCCTTAACAGACTGGTATTCTATGGAATAGAGGTCGGAACTTGTATAGGATAAAAGACAGGTCTTCTATAGGATAGAAGACAGGTCTTCTATAGGATAGAAGACAGGTCTTCTATAGGATAGAAGACAGGTCTTCTATATGATAGAAGACAGGTCTTCTATAGGATAGAAGACAGGTCTTCTATAGGATAGAAGACAAGTCTTCTATAGGATAGAAGACATGTCTTCTATAGGATAGAAGACAAGTCTTCTATAGGATAGAAGACAGGTCTTCTATAGGATAGAAGACAGGTCTTCTATAGGATAGAAGACAGGTCTTCTATAGGATAGAAGACAAGTCTTCTATAGGATAGAAGACAAGTCTTCTATAGGATAGAAGACAGGTCTTCTATAGGATAGAAGACAGGTCTTCTATAGGGGGATATGGACATAATATACTAAAAAATGTAATTTTCAATTGGAAATTTCAGGAGTTCTCTATAGGGAATGACTCTTCCGATGACATGAGGCCTTAACAGACTGGTATTCTATGGAATAGAGGTCGGAACTTGTATAGGACAAAAGACAGGTCTTCTATAGGATAGAAGACAGGGGTTCTATAGGATAGAAGACAGGTCTTCTATAGGATAGAAGACAGGTCTTCTATAGGATAGAAGACAGGTCTTCTATAGGATAGAAGACAGGTCTTCTATAGGATAGAAGACAGGTCTTCTATAGGATAGAAGACAGGTCTTCTATAGGATAGAAGACAGGTCTTCTATAGGATAGAAGACAGGTCTTCTATAGGATAGAAGACAGGTCTTCTATAGGATAGAAGACAGGTCTTCTATAGGATAGAAGACAGGTCTTCTATAGGATAGAAGACAGGTCTTCTATAGGATAGAAGACAGGTCTTCTATAGGATAGAAGACAGGTCTTCTATAGGATAGAAGACAGGTCTTCTATAGGATAGAAGACAGGTCTTCTATAGGATAGAAGACAGGTCTTCTATAGGATAGAAGACAGGTCTTCTATAGGATAGAAGACAGGTCTTCTATAGGATAGAAGACAGGTCTTCTATAGGATAGAAGACATGTCTTCTATAGGATAGAAGACAGGTCTTCTATAGGATAGAAGACAGGTCTTCTATAGGATAGAAGACAGGTCTTCTATAGGATAGAAGACAGGTCTTCTATAGGATAGAAGACAGGTCTTCTATAGGATAGAAGACAGGTCTTCTATAGGATAGAAGACAGGTCTTCTATAGGATAGAAGATAGGTCTTCTATAGGATAGAAGACAGGTCTTCTATAGGATAGAAGACAGGTCTTCTATAGGATAGAAGACAGGTCTTCTATAGGATAGAAGACAGGTCTTCTATAGGATAGAAGACAGGTCTTCTATAGGATAGAAGACAGGTCTTCTATAGGATAGAAGACAGGTCTTCTATAGGATAGAAGACAGGTCTTTTATAGGATAGAAGACAGGTCTTTCATAGGATAGAAGACAGGTCTTTTATAGGATAGAAGACAGGTCTTTTATAGGATAGAAGACAGGTCTTCTATAGGATAGAAGCCAGGTCGTCTATAGGATAGAATATAGGTCGGATGGAAGACAGGTTTTCTATAGGAGAGAAGTCAGGTCTTCTATTTAATATAATACATTTTCCCCACTGTGCCTATTCTGCATTTCGGTTACTACTAAGTACTTTAGCAAAATTTCTACATTCTCCATTCCACTGATGATGATGACGATGAAAATTCACCATCATCAGGACATGAGTGTGGCAAGAAGAGACTTCACAAGTTGTTTTGTTTTTTTTTTTTTTGCTGTTGTTTTCTGGAAGTTATCATTTTTATACGCCTTCACAATCAGCTGGTAAACATCTCATCTTTCAGGGTAATAAATACAAAATTCACATGGCATGGCATGGAACAATGATGATTATCCGAAACAAAAAGAATGGTATGACTGGTATGCCAACATTCAACTTCGTTTGGGGTTCGGTGAGGCAAATCGAACAAATCAAGTAATGTGATATGTTTTGCAAGCAACCAGACAGCCAGCCAACCAACCCGCCAGCCTCTTCAACCAACCCTGTTTATTTTAACGATTATTTGTTGCGTAGGACTTGAGAGCTAATTCATTTGGTCTTGACTGGTAGAGCTGGTGTGGTGTTTGATTTTCCTCTTTCGTGTTAAAGCATAATTTGTTATTATTTTTAACACATGGAGTTTGTTTTTGTTTTTAATCGCATTGCTTTTCCCCTCATCTTCGTCCTGTTTGTTATCTAATGGTTGGCAGATTATTAGGTTTGCATCTTTACGATGGGGTCTGAAGGAGCTACATCCTTTTGTGTAGATTCCCTAAAACGTCAAGTCATTAGTTTAATGGTCTTCTATGACCCTTATGAATGGTTGTTGAATGTACTTCAAGTTTAGAAATAATATCTCATATTTTATTTCGGTTTTCTAATAGAAATTCAATATTTTTCCTAAGTTTTTTTTTTGTTAGAAGAACTAGTACTAATCCTTGTAGAATTAATCTCAGTATAACAATACTGAGATGAAGAGTGATAGACATTTCCGTCGAATCATCAACTATAATAATTAATCATAAAAGGTAAAACACAATCAAGGAGAGCATCCGGAACTTTACTTAAAGAAGATGTTATGAGCGGGAAATTTTCAAATAACTGAAAATAAGGCAACCTGTGGTCAAGTACAACCTCTAAGGAAAATTCAAAATTCAACTCAATTTAAATCAACACATAAAAATGTCATTCTATGTCTTCTTTCCAATTGAAGACCAAGAATGGTCTTATCTCATAGAAGACCATTCTTATATCTCACAGAAGACCAGTCTCCTATCCAATAGAAGACCATTCTTCTGACCTATAGAAGATTTGTCTTCTATCACACAGAAGACCTGTCTCATATACAATAGAAGTTCTGTCTTCTCACTAGGGTGCGTCAAAATTCGATCGCGAATAAATTAATATACATTCTTTTCGTTTTGTGCTCATCTTACGAATGAATTTATGGCGATAAATTCTTTAGCAAACGAGCATTCGCCAAAAAATGTTCGCACACACATGACAAAGAGTGAGATCACACAAAACCGATCGTTCCTTTCGTTTGGTGGTTGAAATTATTTCTGACATTCTCTCACGAATGAAAACAAACATTCCCGAATTCTCGCGAATGCTCAAAACAGCAACAAAAACACCAACAAGAAACGTTTGTGAACTCAATAGTTGTTGGACATGTGTTTTGTTATTCCACACACTTTATGCTACACACACATTTTTGTTTGTTGTTGTTTTTTACAGTGCTCGCGAGCATTCGCGAACATTTGTTTTTGGAATTTATCAAAAGAATGTTCATCAGCAACAAATGCTCCCGAATGAACGAATCGACGACGCTTGCAGCGAAATTTTATCGTTCGTGAATTTTTCGTACAATGCGAACATTCGCGTGAGATTACAAATGCTTGTTCATTCATTGTAACTTTATCATTCGCAAAAAATTGAAAATAATCGAATTCTAGCGCGTGATCATTCGTGAGAAAGAGCGTATTTTAATCATTCTTCGCACCCTGCTTCTCACATTAATACGCCATGCAAAACTTCGTTTCTATTGGACAAACCTTAGGGTGCACTACTTCGATAAAATTGCGCTATATCTATATCTGATCCGATTTCATTGAAACTAAACACACGTTATTCCAAATTCAACTCAAAACATCAAAACTTCGCCTCAATCGGAAAAACGTAGGGCGTTTGGTGTCCAATTTACATCAAATCGTACGGAAATATATATGGGTGACCTATACCTAAATCTGAACCAACTTAAATGAATCTTCATTCTAGAATCGTTTACGTTATGCACAAAATCGAATGAAATATAAGAAATTTCGTGACCAATTTACATAAAATCGGTACATTTTCATGTTTTTTCTTTGACAAAGGGGAAAATGCAAGCCAAGCGGCTAAAATTATGAATGGTGTTTATGGATAGATACTGGTAGATTCCGTTCAGAAATTTTTGATGTTAAAGATGCACCTCGCACAGGTAGGTCGGTCGTCGAAAATGTCAAAAAAAATCGGAGAAATGATCGAAGTTGACCGCCATGTTAACAGTAACTTCGCCCAGGGGCTACAAATTGACCATAAAACTCTTACCCTTTATAATTGCTCAGAAGCGGCCAGAATTGGCCAACATGAGAGGTGTCGTGTTCCACTAGCTTGGTTGGGAAGTTTTAATGCATCCGCCATACAGTCCGGACTTGGCACCAAGCGATTGCCATCATTTTTTGCATTGCAAAATTTCTTTAATGATAAAAAATTTGTATCTATTGAGGATTGTAAAAATGGACTACTAGAGTAATTTGCAAATAGAGAATCAGGACTTCTATGAGAGAGGCATTATTAAATTACCTTTAAAATGGCAACAAACCATACAAAAAGGTAAATATTTGGCCCAAATCGGATATTTCGAAGCATGTTAAATAAAGTGCTATTATTATTATAAAAATAATGGATTTCCCCGACTTAATATATCGAAATGATTTGGAAAATACATATGAGAATTTTGTAAGACCAATGCAGAGGTCGGTAAGAGTGTCTTAATCAACGAAACAATGGAATGCAGACTTGTTGCAATAGAATGAGTGAAAAGTCGGCGGTTGTTAGCAACGAAAACGGTTGCAAAAATTACTACCAAGTATGGGGAGAATCGAAGGACGATTCCAAAAAACAGTCGAAAAATGAATGGCGGTTGTGTTTTTTTTCTTGGGAGGAATACATTTATTTTTATAAAAAATAGGAGAAAGGAAAAATGGGAGGAAATAGCGATAAAGTAGAGCGAAATAGGAAAATCGTTGTTATATTAACGAAACGATTACATTTTTCATGTTTCATATTGTACGTGCACAATTATCTTTGAATGAAATTATGAAAATATTCATAAAATTGTTTTCCTGTGTAGACTGAGGTAACACCGATTAACAATATTTTACTTGCTAGTAGGGATATTTGCCACTCAGAGGGATACCGGTATGTGGTGTAATACCCGAAAATAAACCGATATTAATAATCTTTATGTTATTATTAATGTTCTGAGCTGTTATCTTAAATGTGCAGGTATGAATTGTGCACTTAAACGAAATATTTGAGAGGGAATCTGAGAAAAGTACATGTTCAAAATGCCTTCTACAGAAATTCAATTTGCCAGCTCTTCTTGCCAGTCGCCAGCATATTCAAAATATTTTTAACACAATTTTGTATTACAGAAGATTTGATGATTGGAGTGTTTTAAGATAAGTGTCAAAAATTCCACGTGCAACGCAGATAAGGCAGTTGTTGGTGTTGAGATTTTTTGCGCACATGATGGGGAAATTCTCCACAGATCAAATTGTTTACTAGAAGTGTAAATCCAAAGTGCAGCTATGTACAATGCAGCTAATTACCTTATATTAATACAATATTTAAAAAAAAATTAATTTTCTTTATTTAGTAATTGGGTAGATTTTATATTAACATGAAATTTTCATAATAGAGAAAAAGGGTAAAAGTGTTATTGTAATATTATTATTTTTAAACTTAATTGCTATGCAAATATGTTTTTGTTTTTTTTTTTTAATTAACAATGTGTTTTTTTACAAAAAATAATATATATTAGTTTATCAAATTGCACATATATAAATCTTAAGATTTTATTACGGTTAAAAGACTTGTTTTCCAAAATATTTTTTTCTGCTTTCCATTTAATAAAAAAATATTTAATGGTTAATGAAATCATTATAGTTATTGATTATTATTAAGGACATGTAAGGGATTTTATTAAATCTAATCGTATACAATGTGTTTTTTATTTATACTGAAAGTTTCTACGGAATTTTCATATGCAATTCGAATAATATTTTTAAAACTCTTTTTAAACATATTCACAAAATATCCAAATGTAAAAAAAATATATATTTTTTGAACTACATATAAAATATATCGAATACCATATGAAAATATTTCTTTTTTTGAGAGTAACAGTACTTAACCAATTGGGTGATTTTTTTTTTTTTTTTTTTTTTTGAGAGTATCAGTACTTAACCAGTTGGGTGATTTTTTTGAAATATCAATGTAATTAGTACATATTTCTATGGAGAGGATTATGGGAGATTAACTGTTTTTTCCTCGAGTGTAGACTATAGACTATGAATGAGCAATTGTTTGGGGACCTAGTATAATCATGTGCAAAATTATCTTGATCTCTGCAGTTGGAAACAATGTGACGGTGTTATGTTTTTGTAGATTCATACATAGATGAGTAGGTAGGTAGATTGGTGGTAGGCAGGGATGCTGTTTACCAAGGGATTATCCTTCTCAGAATCAAGATTGGTTTTTAAATTTTATCTTCATATTCATGTATGAATGAATATCGTATGCGTGGTATGGGTGAAGAGATTTGGTGTTCACATATGGAGTAGTTTTGTTCTTTTTTGGTGTGGATATTATCTATGATCTTTAGATTATGGATACCACCATTAAATCTGGTGGATGGTGGTGGTGATTGGTGTGTGTTTTGAAGAAGTTTTTTTTTTTTTTTAATAAAAAACAATTTTGTTATTTCAAAATTTTGAAGATTATTTTTTCGGCCACTGGCATTGAAGTTAAAAAAATCTATGATTTATTAAACAAAAAACCTAAAAAAAATAATTCAATGGCCAAAAAATAACTGATGATCCTTATTATCCTCAGAGTAATTATGGTATTTTTTTATACATGGCTTTTTTATATATTGCTTAGAGCAGCAGACTTCTGATTATTCTCACATTCATTCTTTTGTTTATTTTTTTGCAAATATTTTTGACTCTCCTTATTAGCCTTGTCGTTATTGTATTTTTTCTCTTTACAATTTTTCAAAGGCATTGGCATTTGTTAGCATTTCCCTTGTCAGACGCCACACCTGCTTGGCGGCCTGTTCCAAAGCACTGGGTGATTTACCCTTAAATAAATCCAAAGTGGGTAGAAAATAATGGGGACATCTTCGATATTGCAGACAGGATATTAACTGCAGAAATATACCATTAATACGATCGGCAATACATGGTTCATCCCATTCAAAGTCGCGTGGATGTTTTTCACATTCGTAGAGAAGCAGCGTCTTCAAGTGGTATGCAGTTATGGGATTGCCGGGCAATTCTAAATGACGATCACGCAGAGTCTTGAGGATGCTCAAACAACGACGGCGGCAGCCACCTGGAAATATGGGAAAAGGAAACCCATATACATTTTATAGCCCTTAAAAAATCCAATGTCTAAAAATTCAGGACACTTAAATTCCATAAGAAATCTATGCCTCTTACAATTCTTCAAAAAATCAGGTGTCTTTAAGTCCTTAAAAAATCTCTTAGAATTCTTCAAAAAATACAGACCTTCATAAATCTAAGCCCCTAGAGACTTCATACAGTCCTTTAATAATCCACGCCTACTGTAAAAATTAAGTCTATAGAGACCTCTTACAGTCTTTAATAACATGCGCCTACTGTAAAAATTTTAGAGACCTATTACATTCCTTTGAAAATCCACGTCTCCTTTTGTCCTTTATAAAAATAAGGATTCTTTTGTCTTTTGTCCTTTAAATATCATCCTTTTGTCCTTTATAACAACATCCTTCCGACTTTTAAAAAATCCACGAATCCTTTTGTCTTTTAAGAAATCCACGAATTTTTTTGTCATTAAAAATCCTCGCCTCATTTTGACCTTTAAAAAATCCACGCCTTCTTTTCTCATTAAAAAAAGTCACACCTCTTTTTGACCTTTTAAAATCCATGCCTTCCTTTGTCATTTAAAAAAAGTCACGTCTTTTTTTTGACCTTTAAAAAAGTCACGCCTCTTTTTGAACAAGTCACGCCTTTGACCTTTAAAAAAGTCACGCCTCTTTTTGACCTTTAAAAAAAGTCACGCCTCTTTTTGACCTTTAAAAAAAATTAACGCCTCTTTTTGACCTTTAAAATATCCACGCCTTCTTTTGTCATTTTAAAAAAAATTTCGCCTATTTTTGACCTTTAAAAAATCCAACCCACGCCTTTTATAGTCCTTCAAAATAAACAACGCCTTTTATCGTCCTTCAAAATAAACAACGCCTTTTATAGTCCTTCAAAATAAACAACGCCTTTTATAGTCCTTCAAAATAAACAACGCCTTTTATAGTCCTTCAAAATAAACAACGCCTTTTATAGTCCTTCAAAATAAACAACGACTTTTATAGTCCTTCAAAATAAACAACGCCTTTTAAAGTCCTTCAAAATATACAACGCCTTAATATCAACCACGCCTTTTATAGTCGCTTAATATCAACCACGCCTTCTATAGTCGCTTAATATCAACCACGCCTTCTATAGTCGCTTAATATCAACCACGCCTTCTATAGTCGCTTAATATCAACCACGCCTTCTATAGTCGCTTAATATCAACCACGCCTTCTATAGTCGCTTAATATCAACCACGCCTTCTATAGTCGCTTAATATCAACCACGCCTTCTATAGTCGCTTAATATCAACCACGCCTTCTACAGTCGCTTAATATCAACCACGCCTTCTATAGTCGCTTAATATCAACCACGCCTTCTATAGTCACTTAATATCAACCACGCCTTCTATAGTCGCTTAATATCAACCACGCCTTCTATAGTCGCTTAATATCAACCACGCCTTCTATAGTCGCTTAATATCAACCACGCCTTCTATAGTCGCTTAATATCAACCACGCCTTCTATAGTCGCTTAATATCAACCACGCCTTCTATAGTCGCTTAATATCAACCACGCCTTCTATAGTCGCTTAATATCAACCACGCCTTCTATAGTCGCTTAATATCAACCACGCCTTCTATAGTCGCTTAATATCAACCACGCCTTCTATAGTCGCTTAATATCAACCACGCCTTCGATAGTCCCTTAATATCAACCACGCCTTCTATAGTCCCTTAATATCAACCACGCCTTCTATAGTCCCTTAATATCAACCACGCCTTCTATAGTCGCTTAATATCAACCACGCCTTCTATAGTCGCTTAATATCAACCACGCCTTCTATAGTCGCTTAATATCAACCACGCCTTCTATAGTCCCTTAATATCAACCACGCCTTCTATAGTCCCTTAATATCAACCACGCCTTCTATAGTCCCTTAATATCAACCACGCCTTCTATAGTCCCTTAATATCAACCACGCCTTCTATAGTCCCTTAATATCAACCACGCCTTCTATAGTCCCTTAACATCAACCACGCCTTCTATAGTCCCTTAATATCAACCACGTCTTCTAAATATCAACTACGCCTTCTATTGTCTCTTATATCAACCACGCTTTCTATAGTCCCTTAATATCAACCACGCCTTCTATAATCCCTTAATATCACCACCTCTTATAGTCCTTCAAAATGAACCATGCATCCTTTTAGTATTTTAAAATAAATCCGCTTCCTATAGTCCTTCAAAATAAACCACGCCTCTTAGAGACCCTTTAAAAATCCCCCATATTTTGTCCTTACCTTGTAACAGACGATTTTCCGCTTCGAAGAAGCTCAACACCCATGCATCACCCTCCATACTGGCTGCGTTATTATTCTTATTTTGAAATATGACACTTTCCTTGGAGAGTAAATCGAATCCCTCCGTCTTCACCTCAGCCACAATACTGGGATGCGGCCATGGTATATGCGGCAGCGGCCAATGCGCTGCCGACCGTGGCCAAATACCAGAACATTTAAATGCCGGCGTAATTTGAACAATAAATCGTTCACGTATACGCAACTTAACCTCTGTTGTGTCACCAATCATTTTTACCATATCTCGATAAATACTTTTATCACATGCCTGTGCGACAAGGGTTTGGAAACGAGCTCGAATTTTTCTAGATGATAGATATCCCGAGGCGGTGATGAATTCAACCCACAACGACATGGAGCGTTTCCGGCCATCACTTAGCTTGAGAACTGCACAACCGGGCAAAGTGCCATCATCGACAAAATTGAAGACGCCCATTTGATTGAGATACAACACAATTTCGAATTCATTGGGTGAGATAACTTCGACGCCTTCGAATCTGAAAAGAAAATGATTTTTATTATGTGGAATTCATATTGAAAATATATAAAAAAATATTAGTCAAAAAATCCATTTTTAAGGATCTGAGAGTTCGACCGATATCCTAAAAGAGAGTTTTCAAATATTGATAATACATCGATCACGTCTCTTATGGTTACCCTTCAAAATAAATAACACATCTTATAGTTCTTCAAAATAAACCACACCTCTTGTAGTCCTGCAAAATAAACCACACCTCATGGTAGTCCTTCAAAATAAACCACATCCCTTGTAGTCCTTCAAAATAAACCACGTCTCTTACAGTCCTTCAAAAATAAACCACGCTACTTAAAAAAACCACGCCTTTTGTAATATAAAAATAAACTACGCCTCTTATAGTCCTTCAAAAATAAAACACGCCTTTCAGTCCTTCAAAAATAAACCACGCCTCTTATAGTCCTTGAGACAAACTTCATAAAATAAACAACGCCTCTTATAGTCCTTCAAAAAA
>NW_026874225.1:0-15946 GCF_032173495.1 Musca vetustissima | reverse complement strand
GTTGTCTGCCATTCTCCACGCTATTTCGTAACCATTATCACTCTAGAGAGCGGAACTATAGAGCTTATCGCTTTGAAATGTTCCATGAGGTTCCAGTTATGGTCAAGGACAACGCCTATAATTTTCGGTGATGATCAGATAATAATTTTGGAATGAAGTGGACCGAAATCTTAATTTTTTGTGCTATTTACCTCTAATCGGGCAAGAGGGTGCAAATATCACGAAATATTGCCCAGGCTCGGAATAAACATCCGCAGAAATTTTGAGTTCCGTGGTAGTTGTGTAGGGTATCGTATGGTCGGCCCCGTCCGACTATACTGCTCCGCTCACTGGTTTTACAAATGAACATGTTTTTCTGTACGTTTATTATTTTTCATAAACATGTCATACTGAAATATATTCCAAATTTCATAACAATCGGGCAGACTTGGTGTGATTGGTGTACCATTTGAATGAAAACGGTTTGAAGCAATTTTGATTAACGTCATTTCGTATGCGTACCATTTAGATTTTAATCTGAACCGATTTTAACTCGATATAATGCACGTCATTCACTCAAACTCACACTCTACAAGACGGTGATATTATCCGTGCTGTTGTATGGATCTGGGTACATTCGCAAGCGGATGAGGCAGCTTTTGGAGTGTTTGAGAGAAAAATTATACGGAAAAATATGCGAATAAACTATGAGTTGTACCATCTATTGTCGGACATCGACATAGTCAGACGCATCGAGCTGCAGTGACCACGTTGGCAAGGCAATGTTGTGGAATGGATGAAGATGTCCCAACTCAAAAGGCATATAAAAGCTAATGGTTCACGCAGAATGGAAAGGCCACGAATCCGATGGAAAGATCAAGTAGAAGACAACATCTTGGAATATGGTATTTCAAATTGGATGCGATGTGCACAATACCGACGTGCTTAGAAATATTTTTTAAGCCCGGCTTAGGGAACAAGTAAGTAAGTAAATAATGCACGTCATTCTAGATTCAAGTTGGTAAGTTGTGCAAAATTCCGTGTGAATCGCTCAAATCATGTAATTATTGTGCACAATTCGAACAGATTTTCACCAATTTCAACAGGGTTCGTTCTAAACCCAGAAGGTTAAAAATATAACCCGACCATAGCAATATTATATAATGAGATTTAATGAGAGTACTCAATTTTCTCGATATTTAATATATATATATATATATATATATATATATATGAAATAGAAAAAAATTGTTTGTTTGTTTGTTTGTATGTTACCGATAGACGCAAAAACCGCTGTACAGATGTTGATGAGATTTACACAGTATGTCAAGACATGCCCTGAAAGTAACATAGGCTACATAAACTATTAAAATTCCGCGTGGATGCAGAGTTATATCATCAATAGTAAACATACCTCAAAAATTCAGAACATGTAATATGCGTATATCTTAAGAACGGTCACGGTCACGGTCTTCAAAATTTGTCTGAATAACGTAGGTGTAAATACACATAATCCATACAAAAATGAACCGGCTACAATTGGGGGAAAATGCACTCCCCGTTGCACTTACAAAAATGATTCGTTTCTAGATGCAAACACCATAAACAGATTTTTCTGAGATTTTCACCGCACATCATACCATTCGAAGAAAATAACATAGGCTATACAAACTTCTAAAATTCGGCGTGGATGTGGAGTTATAGCATCGAAAGAAATCATAAATCTGAAATAATATTTCAATTCTATGCTTATATCATAAAACGGATTACAGATTCAATTGCGTTTAATTTATCTATACATAAGAAATAGAAACTATTTTGGTTGTAGACAAAAAAATCGCTTAATAAGCCCTACATAAATTTCCGCAGTGTTATTCCTTCCCATAGAAGTAAGACAGGCAAGATAAACTTCCAAAATTCCGCAATCACGAAAAGATATAGCATCAGAAGTATACATCTGAACTAATATTTAGTTTCTATGCATACCTATGAATATCTTGAATAAATTGTGTATGGTACTCAGATGATTACATATCCAATTTTAAAAGACCGGGAAGTAAAAAATTGGTCCAAATTAAGAATTTCCGACTCATAATATTTGGTCGTATTACATATGTATGTATGTCATTATAAGAAATGATAATAACCACCAGTTAAATAATTCCGTTATCATCACATAATGGATAAACATTTGTGTAAGATTAAAAATTATTGACATTTTTACATTTTCTAAAAAAAAAAACAAAAAACAAAACAAACACACACGCAATTATAAGTGAGAAACATTTGAAAATGAAACAAATATTTTTAAAACTGTCATTTATTTCCTTTTGTTTTCATACACTGAACGAAAAAATGAGGATATTTTTGGCCATAATCCGTTTGGCACGAGTCGAATTATATCATTAATACAAAGGCAGGAGGTCAAAAAAGAAGCAAATATATATCTATATGGGAAAATATATCATCGACAAACTAATTTGCAATTCCTTAAATTATTAAATAAAAAATTTTACAATTTTTCCACAAATGAATGACAGACAAACAGAAATGACAGAGAAACAGAAATTTTGAAAATTTTGTATTTAAAACAGGGCTGTCCACACTAATACATTCAAGTTTTGTGATTGTATATGTTTCAAATACAAAATTTTCAAAAGTTCTGTTTCTATGTCATATACTGGGAGAAATTTTGTTAAAATATTATTTTCAAATTGTAAGGAAGAAAAAAATTAATATTTAATGCAAATATGGTTGTTGATGATACATTTTCCCATATAAACATATATTTGTTTCTGTTTTGCCCTTCCGGCATAATATTGTTCACATATTTCGACCTGTTCCGAACTAATGTTTGCCAGAAATATCCCAATTTTTTCGGTTAGTGTATAAAAACAAAAAGGAATGAATGACAATTTTGAAAATAATTTTTATTTTCAAAATTTTCTCTTTTATAATTGTATGTGTGAGCAATTTGACACACACCGACAGCCCATGGGACCTATTTTGGGCAGGGCTGATTTAAAACAAATACAATCACACACATTTTATATTAGTATGAACAGCCCTGCTATAAATTCTATAAAATTATGCACCAACAATATAAGGGAGATATCAACAATAGAAGGACCTGAACTGGATATGACTAAAGCTATTATTTCGAGAATGTATAAAGCAAACGACTAACTCAGTTGTTATTCCATATTGGGAATTGATCTTGGTTTGTTAAAAATACCAAGGTATGTACAGTTAAGCCCAATAATACATTGAGGTTCGGTTAAAATATGAAATGGCGAAAATGTATTCATTTTTAAAACCTTTTTTGGCAATGAAACAAATATACAAAATTCAAACTTAGTAATAATTATACAGCAGGGATCTATTATTCGGAGCGAGGAAGGGATCAGACGGACATATAGGTTGCTGATAATGGAAATGAAGGATTGTATTGGCCTTTAAATAAGCCAAATTTGTTTAAGTCAAATTTGTTTGTTTAGTTAAAAGTGATATTATTTTTACCGAACTATAACACCGATATCGCACTTATCAATAAATGAATTAAATCACATATTGATTTAAGTTTGGCAGAATGCCATCAAATAGTAGCATCCTAGGTTAAAAACAGTAGTAGGGGCAGCTAGCGCTAGTATATATATATATATATATGTTTATACCCAACACAAGTATGTTGTCAGGGTATTATAGCTTTGTGCATCCCTAAGAGTTTGTAACGCCGCGGAATATTGGTCCTAGACCACCCTTTAAGTATACCGATCGCCATATCTCGACTTGCTGAGTCGATCTAGACATGTCCGTCCGTCTGTCAATCATATTTTGTAAACACGGTTATGGAGCAATCTTCACGAAATTTTGCATGTAGGATGGGTTCTGGCCAATGAAGACGCATATTGTTTTTGGTAAAGATCGGTTAATATCTAGGGGATGAAATGGACCAAATACTTAATTTTTATCGGGTTTTTCTGGTCGCTCTAGAGACCGCAATTATGACCCAAACATTGCGATTTTTTACATAGAGAAGGGGATCAGGCCAGAGAATAACAATACCTGTTTTCATAAGGATCGGTCAATATTTAGCGGGTCAAATGGACCCTGACTTTTGTGTGAAAAATTACAAAATTTGTATTCTATAGCGTACAGATTTACCCTTGAAGGACGTAGACCCGAAAAGTTGTTGGTATATTCAAGGGCAGTGGTTGACATTTAAATTGATACCAATTATATGGTCGTATGTACTCAGATGTGGGAGTTACACATTTACAGGTGTTTATGTATTCAGATATTATTTAGTACCCTTTTACCACACTAGAGGGCTGGAATATAGCGTAATTATTAGTAATTAGTAATTATTATCGGCCTCTAGTTGGCCCAGATGGTTCAAATATCGAGAAATATTGCCCAAGCTCAGAATATAGATCCATAGAAAGTTAGTTTTTCGTGGAAGTTGTGAAGGGTATCATATGGTCGGCCCCGTCCGACTATACTGCTCCGCTCACTGGTTAAAATTTACTAAATTGTAAATATAAAATTTAAAATAATTTTGAATGGTTTCCTTATAAGGAATAATGTTATATACTGCATAGTTTATTCATTTTTTTAGGGAACTGAAACCTTAACAACACGTGTCAGACTATTGTTGTGTTTTCCCCGAACATTCTACTATCCAGTCTCTGGCGGTCAACAGAATAATAAACAATGCACAACTAGAGAAATAAAATACCAAGCTGTAAATATTAAATTACCATTCGAAGTTGTTTTCTTCCAGAGATAAGCCAAACAATTTATCTGTTTACAATCTTTCAACAGGAGCAGCAGCAACAACAATAACAACACCAACAAACAACCCAACCAATTAACGTTAAAAGTTAATTGACCATATAAAAATCAACATCGACTACTGACTGCACTGCACTCCACTGTGTAGAATACGATACGGAATCTTCAATAGTTTCAAGTTTTTATGGCCAATAAACACAAGTTCGGCTTCTGTTATAACAGACCACATGGAGTGAAATGACATTTTTGTGTAAAATATCCAAACATCACAATATCGAAATCTTTACACTTATTTACCGTTATAATATCCAACCAACAAACCAATCGACGAGGCAGCCAGCCAGTCAACCAACCAACAACAATCGTAAAGTCACTGGTGTCCCGCCGTCATTCGATGCCAGTGAAATACCAATGGCGAGTAAATACGATTGGATTTGTGACATGCCAATAAAAGAGAAGCCAATAAATGAAAACTTTCCAGACACATTTCATTAAATCAACAATTATATTGAATTTAAAAAAAAAAGCAGCAAACTTACAAAAATAAATAAATAAATTTTTGTTCATCGAAGTTCATGTTTTTGCTGAATTGTGCTTTTTGATTAAGTACTTACACCTATAGAATTATAATTGAAAATGTGCTAAAATAACACTTGGATTTTTGTACAGTATATAAATTAAATATTAAAGAACATATGTATATTTAGTTTATAGTGGCAAATAAAGTGAATAACCCAGCAAATTATGGAACCAGCAAAGTATGGGAAGCTGGAATCAATAATTCCAAAAGTTGATCTGATGTTTAAAATAAATGCGAACTGGTAATAATATAATCGAACTTAACCCTATTGATGGTAATGGGCACTTGAACAAGGAAATTCAGTGATATTTCTAAGTCCCCTCGTGTTCTCTTTGAGATCGTGAAATCAACCGACCAATAATGTATTTTGTCTGTACGATCAAGGATATATGAGGGATATTCTTAACCATTGAGATTTAGTAAAAAATATTTTTAAAAAATCCACTGTAAGACCTTGAGTAGTCAATTCTAAGTGGTACACCAGAAAGTCTTCTGACTGACGATAGAAATCTTTATGCACCTTGATAATGAGAGTTTTCACACATTGTGGAATTAATGGGCCATCCGTCGTATAGCCCTGACAAGGCTCCGAATTAAATTGTTTATTAAAAATAATGCAGTATACAAGTTGGTAAACTCCCTCAATTAAGCGTCCTCTAAAAATATTATTTGAAATGTCGGTGCTTATAAAAATATATTCTTTAAAATATCCATTTTTAGACCTCCACGAATCTTCTAACAAATGTCTGAAAAAAAATCCACGTGCATAACCCCTCGAGTTGTCCTAAAAGTATACTTTTTAAAATATATTCTTAGACCTCCGCGAGTCTCGTAAAAGCTTTTTTTTGAAGAAATGTAATAAATATTCTCTGAAAAAATCATGCTTTGACCTCTTAGTGTCCTGTAAAAATATTTTTTTTGACTGTTTGATTGTTATTAGAAAATCCACTATTAAAATTCCACGAGTCATCCAAAGGTTGAGCCCAACATCGCCAAAAAGAAGACTTTGCGCCATTACCGTGATATCGGTTTGCTATTGATGATAACTACATTGACACGATGTACGAATCTTATTCTACAAATGTATCTTAACAGCTTTGGGTCTCAAGTGCACAATTTGCTTGAAATCGATCGAAAATATATAAGGGAGCTATATCTAAATCTCAACAGATTTCCAAGAAACTTAACACACATCATTCTAGCCTAAATTCAGTACCATATGCAATATGGGAACTTTGGTACACCATTTAAATAAAATCGAACGAAAATATATATGGAAGATATATCTAACTCTGAACCAATTTTCATGAAACTTAGCACACATCATTCTAGACTCAATTAAGTACGCTATGCCAAATTTCGTACAAATTGAAAGACATATAGAGGTTTTGGTGCTACATCTACATAAAATCGTAAGAAAATATATATGGGAGCTATATCCAAATCTGAACCGATTTTCACGAAACTTAGCTCACATCATTCCAGACCTAATTCAAAAAGCTATGCAAACTTTCGTGCAAATCGCAAGAAATATATGAACTATATGCTTCGGATTGTATGATTTTTTGTCATTTAGGTGTTGATGTTTGTGGCCTGTTGGTCTGTTGGCCAATTCTGGTCGTTTCTGAACATGCCGGTCAACTTCGATGTTGTCGACATTTTCGACGACCGGCATACCTGTAATGCATCTTAAACATCAAATATTCCTAAACGGCATCTACGAAACCAAAATTGAACATAATTGGCTGTTACAGTATCGGAATCATAAACACCATTCACAATTTTAGGCGCTTGGCTTGCATTTTCGCCTTTGTCAAAGAAAACCGGTAAAATGTACCGAATTTTCTCTTTATTCACTTTAATTTTTTAACGCCATGTAACTCACAACTGAATGCACCAAACAAAAAACAGCAAAATAATTTCCTTTACTGCAAAATGTGACTCTTCCTGAAATTGTTTGATCGATAATGTACGAGAAATCTATCAGTACAGCAATCTGCCGAAAAAATAATGGATTTATTATTCCCCAACCTAATATTTTCGTCTGATTTTATGTGAATGGTACATCAAAGTCCCTATATAACTTTCGACTTACATGAAATTGTGCTTGGCGAAATTTATTAAGTATTGACGGACATGTGCTAAGTTTCGTTGAAGTCGAATCAGATTAAGATATAGCTCCCATATATTCGATTGATTTTATGTAAATGGTGCACCAAAGCACCTATTCTTTTTCGTCCAAAATTATGCACCTAAAGCCACTATATTTCTTTTGATTTACACCAAATTGTGCAGAGCGTATTAAATTGAGTCTAAAATGATATGAGATATGTTTTTTTTTTGAAATACTTTTAGATATAGGTCTCATAAAGGTGGTTTAAAAATTTCTAGAAAAAAAGTACTTATTGCCTTTTCCAGTGATATATATGTTTGTCAGATTTTTTATAAATGGTGCACTAAACTCCCTAGGTTTGTCAGAAGAATGCACAGGCAGAGGTTTATAACATCGTCTAGCGGCGTATAGTAGCAACGCTTCTCGCTTGCCGTCATCCGTTGTGGAATGTTTCTATATGTAGGCTGAATTTTCCGACGGTGGGTTCGAAAATATTTTCCCTTCCGATTTTTGCATTAAAATCTCCTAGCATAATTTTAATGTCATGCCCAGGGCAGCGGCCATTTGTGGTTTATATGCGCTTGTAAAGTATGTCTTTGGTCTGTTCATCTTTGTCTTCCGTCGGAGGCACTGTGGGTGAAATGGACGATCTAGCGTCGTTTAATTCAATTTTCAAAGTGTTTAATTGGGCCAAAATTGTGTCTCTATCGATTACTACTATCCCACTGATCTAATATATCGTTTCTATTCTGATTGATATGATCTAGTTGAACAGCTGTGAGCTGTCAAACACAACATATGTTTCAGCCAATGCATAACTAAGCTTCAACACGTGTTTTCTTTGCATTGCCAAATTTTCTCTAAAGTTGCATTTGTCTCAATTAAGTCAATGAAAAGATGATTTATTTATTGTTAGAGGTATGTATTAACTAAAAAAAATTTTGTTTGTGACCTGTGCTTAAGTGTTGTAGAAAAAATATAGTTCATGTGTACTATACCACTAATCTGCTTGAAAAAAATCCAAAGCAAGAATTCCGTAGACCAGAACTTCTGATATTCGTGTGTATTCGCGCTAGAATAAGTTTTTTTTAAATTAATATGCCGTCTTGTGATTGTAAAATGTCCAAATGATCTGCAGCCACCTGCAACTTTACATGATATTGCATTTTTTAGGAAAAATGTCGATGCTCAGACGAGAAGTTAATTTACTATGGAGCAACGAGCCTGTGAATACTAAAAAAAATTCTGTCATTAAAACTCATATATTTAATACTATTATTAATATCAACATGTGCGATGCTAATAAAATTCTTCTAATTAACAAAAAAAAAAAAATAAATAAATAGAAAATTTGTAGCAAAATTGGCTGAGAAATGGAAATTCGACCATAGAATCCGCCACAAATTTGAAGAAAACAACAAGGAGTGGTTAGAGGATAACTTTTATTAGTTAATCCACTGACTAATCGTGGAACACCCGATAAGAAGTTTGATGAATGTTCCAACAAAACGAAACTAAAATGTTATCCAAATGGAGTCCAATTTACGAACTATTCAGCTCAAGTGCCTTAACAAGGTATGGTAGATCATATTGTTACGCGTCTCGAAGAAGCTCATTCTTCTATCAGAATTTAATGTTGCTGAACGGAGTGAGCAGAATCTCATTTCTTCCGGGCTCAAAATCAATATTGTATCGTGAATCAACAAAAAAAAAAAAAAAAAAAAAAACATATTTTTTTTGTTTAACTGTGTAGCTTAATTAAACGCCGCTAGATGAGCCTTTTCGCCCACTGTGCATGGGCGCAAATAAGACTGATACAGAAGAACTTCGCTTTTATGAGGACTATAGCAATTCGCTCATCTTCTCGAGTGAATCTGGAAACGAGGTATTTTATTCTTCTGTTAACCATAAATCTGTAGCCAAATTCATATCTCTTTTCATGGCAACTATAATACAGGGCGTAATCATCTGATTTATTTAGCCAGTCCCTTTCCATCGCATTTCATGTAAGACAATAATATCGGCTTTGTACTTATTGAGTACACCCGCCAAAGCGAAAACTACGACTGTTCTGTACAACTTGCCCCCGTTCCAAGTGCAGATCGTTCTCCTTTATACATAAGGCGGGTCGCCAACATTGGGGTGTTTGGTTTTCTTTTTCGTTGCTTTTTCATAGTGGGGGGTTTTCCGAGTATGGGCAACTAAACCGACGCCTCAACCCATTTTTTATACCCTCCACCATAGTATGGAGGGTATATGAATTTTGTTTTTCCGTTTGTAACTCATCGAAATAATCATTTCCGAACCTATAAAATATATATTCTTGATCAGCGTAAAATTATATGACGATATAGCCATATCCGTCTGTCTCTCTGTTGTAATCACTCTATCGTCTTAACGAATTGAGATAGATCGCCAAAATTTTGCATAGGGTCGTCTTTTGTCTGCAGGCAGGTCAAGTTCGAAGATGGTCATCGCATTTTTCGACCGAATTCGCTGAAATTCGGTACTTTGAGTTCTTATTGGGTAGCAAATCTCTATACGAAAAATATAAATATATATAAATATAGGTCAATTTTTTCTGGTAGCCCCCATATAAGGGTACCTCCCAATTTTCAGTTTTTGGGGGGTTTTGACCGGATTTTCCACCGAATTGGCTGTAATTTAGTAATTTCAGTTATTATTGGGTAGCAAATCTATCCACAAAAAATTATAGATATAGGTCAATTTTTTCGGGTAGTCCCCATATAAGGGTACCCTTAATATTCGATATTTTGAGATTCTTGAGCGCGTTTTTTAACTGAATTCGGTGAAATTTGGTACTTTGTAGTCGTATATGGCAACAAATCTCCCCACCAGCACTATTCACCCCTTTTTAGAGGTAGACCCCATATAACCCCCTTTTTATACCCTTCACCACACTGTGGTACAGGGTATTATGTCTTTGTCTGTCCATGTTAAATTGTAAACAAAGTACAGGTCGCATTTATAAACCGAATTGGATGAAATTTGACAACAGGTCACTTATTGGGCCCAAGGACGAACCCTATTGAAATTAGGAAAAATCGGTTTAGATTTAGATATAGCTCACATGTATATTTCCGTCCGATTTATGGTAAATGGTGTACCAAAGTCCCTATATATCTTTCGATTTGCACAAAATTTGGCATAGCGTACTGAATTAAGTCTAGAATGATATGTTCAAAGATTCGTGAAAATCGGTTCAGATTTAGATATAGCTGCCATATATAGTTACGTCCGATTTTAGTTAAATAGTCCACTAAAGACACTGGAAATCTTTTGATTTGCACGAAATTTGGCATAGCGTACTGAATTAAGTCTAGAATGATGTGTGCAAAGTTTCGTGAAAATCGGTTCAGATTTAGATATAGCTCCCATACATAGATTCGTCCGATTTTAGGTAAATGGTGCACCAAAGTCCCTGGAATTTTTTTCATTTGCACGAATTTGGCATAGCGTACTGAATCAAGTCTAGAATGATGTTGCTAAGCTTCGTGAAAAGGTCCATATCTAGGCCAATTGACACAACGTACTGAAGTAATATACATAAGTCTCTGGCAAGTTTTCCTGAAATCGGTTCAGATATAGTTAGGATACATATGTAGAATATACCCAAAGTGGTGAAGGGTATCATATAGTCGGCCCCGTCCGACTTTACTATTTTCCTTACTGGTTTATATTAAAATAGTTATCTGATTTGTTCCGTGTGTTGGGGTTAGGTAGTCAATTTTAACCCTACAAAGACTACAAAGTTGTAAGCATTCCACCTTCTAAATATATTGTGATAAAAAAAATTCAAACATGACGATAATGAAATATATCGGCAGACATTTAGGCATCTTCTCAAAATAGTGATACCTCCTGAAAGAAAGAATTGAGTTAAACAATTAAAATGTTGGCTTCAATATTGCCATATACCGGACATTAATTAGGCATAGTCCTCATTAATGAATTCCTTAAATATTCACTATTTTACTACACTATGTAATCAATATTGGTCCCCGTTTAGGCATACCCTGATATAACTTTGTAATTTAAATTACAGTAGTTTGAGAATTTTATACTCTACCATGCGTTATCAGTATCAGTCCACTTTTTGGATCTAACAGATTTTAGGAAAAATCCCCATTAAAAATTGCTGAAGTTTGTATTTGGTGTACATAATGTTTTACATAAATGGGGTTGTAGAATTATCGGTATATGTCCACTTTTTGGTATGTTCCCTGTATTTTCATTACATGTATCTGCCAGTATAACTATGGTGGAGGGTATCCAAAGTTCGGCCCGGCCGAACTTTGCGCTTTTTCATTTGTTATAGTTTTTATGGGAGAACTCGCGGCACATATCAGCTCACTATTTCAACGGTTGATGAAAGTGTCAGGTGACACCACGTGGAGGTCTTGAAATGAGAGAGGGACCAAAATAAGCCTGGGCTTCGCCATGTTAAAGACGATCATAGCCGTTGCTTGATATACAAAATTCAAGTTTAGATGCTTCAAATTTTATTCCACGAAATATCCGCGCTTACTATATGAGATATTAGTTTTTCAGATGCTGACGTCATTTAAATTAAAAATAACGGTTATTTTGTGATCAGGCTTCGTAGAATTTATGGTGTCCCCGACAAATATTTCTGTTTGTTACAATCGGAAGATGAATTTTGATATACACTCCAACATATAATGGGGAGCAGAACGAGCATACTCACTAGACAATGCGGAAATTTAATGTTCTCATAAATTTTGTTACCTTGGACCCATACAGCCAAATTTCGTAATTTAACATGATTACATCGCCCTGTAAACCAATAAATCGACCTATTCATAAATAACAAGTATATTTTATTAATTCTAAACAAAATCCCCTTTACTATGGTGACGGGTATACCCTTTTGCAATTAAAATTTCTAAATCATAATAAATATTCTTGAATTTTCTTTTGTATGTAACAAAACTTCATCAAGTTTCCCAAATATCAACCTCAAAAAATACATGCATACATCCTAATCATGTTATAGTTATATTAAATTTAGTTTTCTCTACATTTTCCACGTTTCCTTTTGAGTAATTATGTTTTGTGGATATATCGTGTGTAATGAAAATGTTCCATATTCATGTTCGTTACTTTACTTTAACGTTCCTTCCTAGTTCGCATGCGAATTTACTTGTTTGCATCTTGTTTAGGAACATAGCTGTAGGTGTTGTTAAAGGCGTGTTTATGTTTCTCATATGTTCTCTGCCGAAAGAAGTTACTCTGGCAGAACACGCTTTACCGCCAGTAATTCTTTCACTTTTATTTTAATTTCGCTAGAAACTAGTACGAGTGTTCATTCATACAAACTAAGAGTGTTGACAGGAAAGGTTAGGCATCAATTAAAATTGCACGAACTTGTTTTCCTATTTGTACAATTTCAAATTGAGGAATACGTACATATTAGTTTTGTTGTTATCGATATTAAACATCGACATGGAAGAGTGTATGCGTGATTTTGGAGTTACGAAAAGAGGGAGTATTCATGTGGAAATGGTATTCGCATAAATGAAGTCAGGTTAGCTGCAGTGGTAATGTGAATAGTGTTATCTTAAATATAATGAAAAATGTATGATATAACCATATAACATTCTTTCTATTTTAATTTTGACATAGCTTCCACATCACCATGATATGGGATTTAATTTAGTTTGAATGTAGGACGGAATTGGATAAGTTGGCTTCTGAATAAGTAAAAAACTGACTAATCATCATTCGATGACCAGATTTTCATTCAGTGTGCATTTTTGTGAATACCGGATGCTAATTGTGACCTGTAGAGTGCCCATGAGCTAAAATTGATCAAACTTTGACTACAAGTAATCCCAGTTTATTGTTTATCAAAAAAAAAAAATATATATATATATATATTATTATTTTCGAGGAAAGTATGACATTGCCCAACAAGGAGCAAAGCAGAAAAAAATATATATTTTCGGATCTCGCACACTGATACTCATCCGTTCTCGTACTTTTTTGTTGGGGATATTCTCCCCAGATGCTATAATAGCTTCTTATATACCAAATGTCTTTTGTAACAAACCGAAGTACTTAGCAAAACCATAATTTTCTCATTGCTATGGGAGGCGTAGAGGATATAACATGGCGAAGTCCATGCTTATCTTAGTCCCTCTTTCATCTCAATTGTGGACACATTTTCATCACCGTTGAAATAGTAAGCTGATATGTGCTTCGAGTTCACCCATAAGAACTATAAAACAAGAGAAAAAGCGATAATTTCGGCCGGGCCGAACTTTGGATACCCTCCACCATAGATATACTGACATGAATATATAGGGAAAATACCAAAAAGTGGACCTATGTCGACATTTCCACAAACCGGTTATATAAACCACAATGTGAACTAAAAGCAAATTTCAGAAATTTCTAATGGACAAGTATATTCTCAGTTCTATGGATAAAAGAGGGTGTATACACTTTGACACGGTTAAAATGGTTCCAGACCCCATGTTTCTTTGGACCAAATTTGTTTCAGAAAATTTTTATTTCATTCGAACTTTGGCCATCTTATTATTTCTTCCAAACTTAGTTCAAGTTCGAAGATGGGGAATATCGGTCCACTCTTTCTGGTAGCTCCCACACAGGGGCTAGGTCTAAATACGGGTTATAGTTCATTATAGAACCTTACGTTCTAGTTTTTTATCTCGACATACTCTGCAGGTGATACGATTACAACAGAGTCTCAGAACCAAACCCAAAACGCGGAAAAAATTGCATAACTATTTTAATGTAAACAAGTAAAAAAGCCATAGAAAACCATAGAAATACTGAAAATTTTTTGAAATGAAAACATAGGGAACATACATATAACGGTAATTCTTCTAATCGATTGTTGTAAACCAAATAGAAAATTCAGCAATTTCAATCAATGGGGGTTTTCCTAAAATCTCAAAACCCTACAATGTTGTCATATATTATTAACACATGGTACGGTAAAACATGTGTATAAAATTCTGAAAATACTCAAATTTAGAGGGCAATAATATAAATGCGGCATACTAAAGCGGGACCAATATTGACAACATTGTGTAGTAATTAGCAACTACTTGGTGTTCTCATTATATAAGGGGTTAGGCCTAATTAAGGGCCGATGTAGCTCAAGTTCCACGCTAAACATTAAACTGCTGGTCGATACAAGTAATTCTCAAACCTCAAAATAAAAAAGTGGGTTATAAGAGGACTACCCCTAAAAGGGGGTGAATATTAAATTTTTTTTGGTAGGGAGATTTGTTACCATATACGACTACAAAATACCAAATTACAGCGAATTCGGTTGAAAACCGTGCTCGAGAACCCCAAAATACCGAAAATTGGAGGGTACCCTTATATGGGGGCTACCCGAAAAAATTTACTTATATTTATAATTTTTAGTGGAGAGATTTTCTACGCAATAAGAACTCAAAGTACCAAATTTCAGCGAATTCGGTTGAAAATCGTACTCAAGATCCCCAAAATACCGAAAAATGGGGGTACCCTTATATGAGTGCTACCCGAAAAAATGGACCTATATTTATAATTTTTAGAGGGGAAATTTGGTACCCAAGAAGAACTCAAAGTACTAAATTACAGCCAATTCGGTGAAAAAATCAGGTCAAAACCCCCCAAAAACTAAAATTGGGAGGTACCGTTATATGGGGGATATCAGAAAAAGTGGACCTTTATTTATAATTTTTGGTGCAGAAATTGGGTAGCCGAAAAGAACCCATTTTATCAAATTTTAGCGAATTCGACTGAAAACCGCGCTCAAGAACCCCAAAATACTGAAAATTTGGGGGTACCATTATATGGGAGCTATGCCTAAACGTGGACCGATATAGCCCATCTCCGAACTTGACCTGCCTGCAGACAAAAGACGACTCTATGCTAAATTTTGGCGCTCTATCTCAATTCGTTTAGACGCTAGAGTGATTACAACAGACAGCCGGACAGACGGACTGACGCACATGCTTAGATCGTCATCGAATTTTACGCTGATCAAGAATATACATACTTTATAGGGTCGGAAATGATTATTTCGATGCGTAACAAACGGAAAAACAAAACTTATATACCCTCCATACTATGGTGGAGGGTACAAAAACGGGTTATAAGGGGACTACCCCTAAAAGGGGGTGAATATTAATAATTTTTGGTAGGAAGATTTGTTACCATATACCACTGCAAATTACCAAATTACAGCGAATTCGGTTGAAACCCGTGCTCAAGAACCCCAAAATACCGAAAATTGGAGGGTACCCTTATATGGGGGCTACCCGAAAAAATTTACCTATATTTATAATTTTTAGTGGAGAGATTTGCTATGCAATAAGAACTCAAAGTACCAAATTTCAGCGAATTCGGTTGAAAAACGGGCTCAAGAACCCCAAAATACCGAAAATTGGGGGTATCCTTATATGAGGGCTACCCGA
>NW_026874224.1:0-15773 GCF_032173495.1 Musca vetustissima | reverse complement strand
AAAATGAGATTAAATATCACTATGAAGCCATTATATAGGAAATTAATTTAATTACCATTTCCTTTCTCAGAAAATCGTTATTTTTTATACAAATAAGTCCATTCTGGATCAGAATAAAATGTCTATGTTAATTTTGCCATTTCCTTATGTTTTATCATAGCCTTCATATTTCCATCTGAGAAGGAAATATATATGTATTTATAAATAGTTCTTCCCAGAAAATGGGTAAGACATCGTATTTTGTACGAATATATCGATTAACTTTCGGTATGTTGAAGTCCGAAGTATGTTCATGTATTTTTGTAAACAAAGTACATGGAGGATTTATTTTTTATCCGGATGAATATCCGAATAGATACCAATTCAGATAAAAATATAGCGCCCTTATATAAATTGTCCGATTTCATGCTTATTGTGCACCAAATAGACAACGTTTGTGCAATTAACAATTTTGCAAAGGTTAAGTGAACCGTATGACGTGTGCCAAGTTTTTTTATACCCTTCACCACACTGTGGTACAGGGTATTATGTCTTTGTGCATATGTTTGTAACAGGCAAAAGGAAACGAGATAGACACATGGTTCCTTTTGAGAATATGCATAGAATCACTTTTTAAGTCGATTTATGCATGTCCGTATGTCCGTCCGTCCATATATTTTTGTTAACAAAGTACAGGTCGCATTTGTGATCCGATTTGGATAAAATTTGGCACAGTTCACTTTTTTGGCCCAAGGACGAACCCTATTGAAATTGGGAAAAATCGGTTCAGATTTAGATATAGCTCCCATATATATTTTAGTCCGATTTTAGGTAAATAGTGCACCAAAGTCCTTATATATCCTTCGATTTGCACGAAATTTGGCATAGCGTACTGAATTAAGTCTAGAAAGATGTGTTTTTAATTTCGTGAAAATCGGTTCAGATTTAGATATAGCTCCCATATATATTTTGGTCCGATTTTATGTAAATGGTGCACCAATGTCCCTATCCTTTCATTTGCACGAAATTTGGATTTATAAGTAAACCAGTGAGCAGAGCAGTATAGTCGGACGGGGCCGACCATATGATACCCTAAACAACTTCCACGAAAATCTAATTTTCTATGGTTCGATATTCTGAACTTGGGCAATATTTAGGGATATTTGTACCTCTTGACCGACTAGACGTCTAGAAATATTACTAATATTCAGTACAGCTCTTCTAATTACTTGTCCAGATCCCCTTCACCGTGGGTTGTGTTGTGATGTCCGGCGTTCAATAGCGGCCTATAAAGCGACTCATAAAAAACACAAAAAAACAAATTTTTTTCGGGTCACTTCATCCAAATATTATTATCTGATCATCACCGAAAATTATAGGCGTTGTCCATGACCATACATGGATCCTCATAGAAAATTTCAAAACGATCCGCGATATATTTCCGCCCTCTAGTGTGGTAATGCGTTACTAAATCCTAGTACACACGACAAAGCAATTGGTCTCAATGTAAAGGTAAACCACTCCTATTGGATATACTCTCAACTTCTCGGCTCTATGTCCTTCAGGAGTAAATATATACGCCATACAATACAAATTTTGTAATTTTTCACACAAAAATCTGGGTCCATTTGACCCGCAAATATTGACCAATCTTTATCAAAATAGGCATGGTCCATTTCATCCCCTAAATATTAACCGATCTTTTCCAAAAACAATAGGGGTCTTCATTAGCCAGAACCCATCCTAAATGCAAAATTTCACGAAATTTTGGTTCATAACTGTGGCCTGTATCGTGTTTACAAAATATAATGGGCAGACGGACTGACGGACGGACACACATGTCTTTAGATTTCGACTAATTTGCTTTAAGCTAGTCGAGATATGACGATCGGTATACTTAAAGGTGGGTCTAGGACCAATATTTCGCGGCGTTACAAACTTTTGGGGCTGCGCAAAGCTATAATACCCTGACAGCATAGTTGTGTAGGGTATAATGAAGAACTCAAAATACGTCCTTAGCTACGGTGTATATTTCATTGCAATCGGACAAACTGTGGGTATTTAATGCACCATTTACTTAGAAACGGATATTTAATCTTTAATGTTGATCAAATCTGTTATTCATTAAGGTTTTGCAAAGTTTGATTGAAATCGGAAGTGTGCTACTTTTATTGGAATCGGATCCGATTTAGATATATCCCCCATATATGTGAAGTGTACCTCAATTAGTCATCGTATGAGACGAATCTTTTCACAGTGTCAGAACTGACAAACAGTGGCACGTAACAAAATATAATTAATTTCACAAGTTTATTTTGATAGTGATTTAAAACTCTAAACATTTAGCTTTCTTTAACTTTCAACCCAAAATACGTTTTCTTTTGTTCTTTTCGTTTAGAAAATAGACACCTAAATGGCCACCATGACTTATGAGTGATGCAACAAAACCAAAGTAATATTTATCATACGCCACATGGTTTTTCAAAAGACAACTAAGGACATTTGGCGAAAAGAAGGAAAATAAAAACACAAAGAAGATTATTATTCAACTCTCATTCTCTATGTTCGTATGGTAGAATGAATTTATGAATGAAATGGGCAAAATATATGGAAATTGTGGAAGGAAAACAAATGCAAAATGATGAAAAACTTTTGTTTGAAGAAAACAAACTCATTTTGTGGTAAATGCAACGTACCAGAACTGTTGTTCGTCTTTCATTAAATAAAACTTTTTCATCACTTTCACTCCTCTTCTCTCCATCCTTTCCCAAAATCTGTGAACACAAAAGTTTTCTTTCTCCAGAGGACCCATCGGTGGATGTTTTAGGGTAATTCTTTATTATTTATGTTTGTTATTAAACAAATTATGATTGCCATTAATCTAATAACTTCGTCGACGTCACCGTCGTCACAGTTCAGATCAGAACAGAAGTGATATTTACCCGAGCACTCAAATTATTATTATTAGAAAAACTAACAAAAAGCAGAAGGGGACCAGCAGCCAGATAAGAATGTAAAGTCAGAAATGTTTGCCAAAAGTTTTCGAAACCCCAATATCATTATTCATATTTACCAATTATTCCTAATAAACTTTGGCACACAACTGTCCATAAGTTTGTTAAGCAATTTTCCCAGTATATTTGGTGTGGCGAAACATCAAGTGATTAGACACGTTTTATTGGCGTTTCTTGAAAGGGAGAAGTGTTTGACAAGTAAAGCAATAAAATATTAGTTGCTAATAAATTATTTAATTGCATAATTTCATGAAAAGTATGAAAAAGTATTAAATCGCGCGATTTTGTTGGCCAATTGATATGTCCACCACGAGAAATTAAGCGACCTGGAAATATGCCTTGCAATATTCACTTGAGTTGTGTTTATTGTGGCACTGTCTGGTTGAAACCACATATTCTCCAAGTTGTATTCTTAATTAGCATGGAAAAAGAAGTCGGTTATTATTTCACCATGACGCTCCGAATTGACGGTGATTGTCGTTCAATCGTAGTTTTTGATTAAATAAGCTCCAATCACACATTCGAATCAAATAGCGCACCAAACATTGCGTTTTTCTGAATGCAATGTTAGAAAAAGACGCGAGAAAAATTCTCAAAATACCTAAAAATAGGGCTGCGGTTATATGGGGCTATACCACAACGGTAATCTATATTGACAAATTTTGGTAGTGAGATTTGGCAGCCAGAGAGAAGTCAAAATATCAAATTACTGTCAATTCTGTTGGAAATATGTCAAATATAGTAATAGTATCCATATTCTAGAACCAAAACAGATATATGATACATTTATAATACACCAACGACGTAATATGTATTTGTGTTTGGTATGAGACATAAATATAGTTTAACAAATATACTTGAATTCGGTAACGATTTAGGTAGAGTTGTCTTTTATATTCATCATTGTAGTCTGTATTGACTACACAAGAAATTAAAAATATGCACCAGAAAATAATATATTTTATATGAGCCATTATATGATTTTAAAATCCGTCCAACTGCTTTATAGCTAATGTATAAATTGAATTATGTGTTGTGTATTTTAAATGTATTTAAAATTATTTCCGATTCCCTTCACCACACTGTGGTATTATGTATTTGTGCATATGTTTGTAACAGGCAAAAGGAAACGAGATAGACACATGGCTCCTTTTGAGAATATGCAGAGAATCACTTTCTGAGTCGATTTATGCATGTCCGTCTGTCCGTCCGTCAGTCCGTCCATGCATTTTTGTGAACAAAGTATAGGTCGCATTTATGATCCGATTTGGATGAAATTTGGTACATATCACTTATTAGGCCCAAGGAAATTGGAGAAAATCGTTTCAGATTTAGATATAGCTCCAATATATAATTTCGCCCTATTTAAGGTAAATAGTGCACCAAACTTCCAATATTGTTCCGATTGATACAAAATTTAGCAGAGAGTATTGGATTAGGTCTAGATTGATGTGTGCCAAGTTTAAAATAACGTGTATTGGATTTAGTGTAGAGATAAATTTTGGATTGCGCATATTGTTGCAGCATACCAAATGGTGGATGCTAGGGTTGCTCAAATACGTCAATTTTATATATAGATCTTATACATATTTTACTCGATGATTGACATTAAATTTTTCATAGATTTCAGATTGTATCTGTATGTGTTGTTTCATTTTAGATCAAATATCTACAACTTCAGGCAGTTAATTTAGTTAGATTCCATTTCAATGGTCCTCCAAAGATGATATGTCTATTCTATCTAAAGGATATTGTACATATGAGTATCTCTTGTATGTACCCAAAGTGGTGAAGGGTATCATATAGTCGGCCCTGTACGACTTATGAACTTTCCTTACTGTTTTTTTGTGAATTTGTTTTTTATGAATTGCATCTCTCAAAGGAGTCATAGACACAAACATCTCACCAATACACACATAGAGCTAATAAATATTGTTTTGACAGATATAGTGGCCATTGTGCCATTTTTATTAGTTTTATGGACGTGTGTGGTTAGTGCAGTTTATTTTCTGCACTAACTTCATTGGTTTATTTGCTATGTAATAGCTATTGACTTCGATATACTCCATTCTATTAATTTAACAACGAAGGTAATATGGTCATGGAAATAATGGCAATGAATTGCATATTAGGATATTGATATCAGGAATGGCAATTGCAATTACAGATACACGGAGACATGAAATAAAGAATAATAGACAATCAGCATCAGCCATAATTTCTTATTTTGGGGATTTTGGTCGATATTTCGGAGTAGTATCCATATAAAGGTCCCGATATTTACAGATTTTAATCGATTTTTTCGTCAAAGTGTCCATAATTTGACATTCCTGGTTCTTGAATGGTGAAAAACATTTCCATAACCAAATTCCCCACAGAAAGAGCGCACCCATTTTCGTGAAGTGGCTTTAATTTACCACTCCAAATTCCTGGTGAACTTCTTTCCAGAAAATGTTCAATGTTCAGGCCCCTGTGTTTAAAATTGGGCCTGACCCGGACAATGACCCCGCTTAATTTTTCCTTTTCGTAAATTGGCTGTAATTGGGCACTCCAAATACCTAGCGAAAAAAAATTTTCCAGAAAATGTTCAATGCAGACCAATGTGTATAAAATAAGGGCTGCCCCGAAAAATGTTCCAGTTTAATTTTTGGGATGTTGAAGTTTATAGCCTTCAATTTTTCAGATCATAAATAAACCAATTGTACACATTGTCCCCATTTCTATGTCCTGACTGATTTAAGATCTCAACTTAGGGTTAGTCGCCAACCCTCTGTTATAAATGCATATTTTATGCATTTACAACAGGGCGTTGTTAAGTTTTAATTTAGGATTTGATGTTTATTCTGCCTAACATAATCGAAGGTCTTTTATATTTTATTTACAGTAATATTGATCTATACAGATTTGTTTCGAACACATTCGAAGGCCGGTGTGACTATATTTAGAATTGATCGTAAAGTGTGTCGTCAGTTCTTCTGCATTGAATTCACTGTTACATAAAAATTTAATTTATTACATGTGATTCCATTTCCATGTCTACGTTATGTTACATAACAGATAACAGTTGGGTCTCAACTAAGAAAGAGTGCCGTCATATCGCTTGTGATGAATGTTATGTATGAAAACAGGGATGTTTATTCTGCCTAACATAATCGAAGGTCTTTTATATTTTATTTACAGTAATATTGATCTCTACAGATTTGTTTCGAACACATTCGAAGGCCGGTGTGACTATATTTAGAATTGATCGTAAAGTGTGTCGTCAGTTCTTCTGCATTGAATTCACTGTTACATAAAAATTTAATTTATTACATGTGATTCCATTTCCATGTCTACGTTATGTTACATAACAGATAACAGTTGGGTCTCAACTAAGAAAGAGTGCCGTCATATCGCTTGTGATGAATGTTATGTATGAAAACAGGGAGCTGTAACATAACTAAGAGCCGTTGGTCTCTTCCCTTGATTTCAGTCGATTGTAACAGATGATTTTTGAGTCTCGTCTCCTAAAACATTTCAGCCGGAGAGGAACACGAGGGAGGGAAGAAGTCAAGCCTGGAAGCGAAGTAAACCCGGGCATAGTAAATCGTAATTAAGGAACCATTTTTTGGTATATGTGAAACTATATTTTTAAAGGAAAAATTAAATCTTGTAAAGGAGTGCATGACATAATTCTCATATAAAGGTTTCAATCAATTTTTAATTCACCTCAGATTCAATCTGTTTTTAAGATATTCAACCTTTTCCCCACGAACGTATACAATTGTGCATTAATGTAGGACATGATCTGGCCATATATCAGTACAAGCTCATCTTCAGAGTTTTTTGTTCGCAGAACCGTAAGCTACTAAAAATCCATCTAAATCCATCTGGGTGGTATACCCATAAACATAACATGTACAAAATTTGTTTAACAACGTATTTAATATTTTTCTTCTTCTTTGTTTTATCCACACTTTGTCATCCTTTGTGTAATGGCTTAAACTAAAGCAAAAATGTAAAAAACCCACAAATTATGTAAATGCATAAAAATTTGATTTATAATCTTTTTCACTTTGAACGAAACAATAAAGTAGAAAAACAATTTATTTACATACCAAGCAAGGAGATTCTCACATTCACATTTTTTATGAAAAAAAGAACGACAACAACAAATATTTGTGTATGAGTTATGTGTACGCTACAGTATAGTTATATTACATGCCAGCATATGTAACAGATGCAGGATAGAATTTAATACATCCCATAAAAAATATATTTTTCAGTTTAAAAATAGGATTCAATAAAATACCCACATCGTTTATTTAAAACCCCTCTTATATTTCCAAATTTGTGTAGGTTATTTAAGCTTCCTTAAATCTTGATTTAGTTTTTAATACGGTTTATATATTTGCTTTGCCATGCTATTGTTTTTTATGGTATTTCCTTTGTTTAATATATTATTTTTTTGTTCATTTGTTTTACACATTCCAATTCTTTTTTCTATTTGTTCTTTATTTTTTATTGTTTTTTCCTGCGGCAAAATTTTGGATTGTTTTCATTGCTGCGGGCTGGTTGGCTGTTGATGGTAATGGTGGTGCTGGTCGTTCTTTGGTGAATGTTTCCCTCTATTTGGCTTTCGCTTTATTTCCTCTGCAATTAACCCAAATTAAATTGTTTGTTGTTTGACTTTTGTTCGGTTATGGAACTTGGCTTGGTTTCCTTTGATTTGATGGGTTTTTTGGTTTGTTTTTTGTTTCTATGTTTGGTGGTATAACAATACGATTTCCACTATATATTATGTGCACAAATTTACACACATACACGAAATTTTGTGAACCAACTACAGATACTGTAAGGGTTAAAGTGCGATGGGTAAGTATAAATAAATTTACTTTTATTGGAAATATTATTATTATTATTGTGACAAAATTTAGAGACCATAAACCATCAATAAAGGCGAGGGTTTTACAATACAGTGTAGAGGCTTTAATGATCACTAGAGGCTTATGTTTTTAAATTGTGTTTTAGAGGCCTTAGAGGACTTGAGACTGATTTTTTGCATACTATAATGAGTTCGCAAAATGTGGATTTTTTTAAATTTCATATTCATCCCTAAGTCGTGGATTTTAAAATATTTGTAAAGGCAGTAATCTGTTCTGAAGGCATGTAGTAAAAAAATCGTTAGAGGCCACAATCAGCCAACAAGGCTAGCATTTTTAAAGAATTTTGTTAGAGGCCGTAATTTCGGGTTTGGTAGGTTTGTTTGTTGAACAACCAAATAGGCGTGGATTTTAATACACTTCACCACACTGTGGTACAAGGTATTATTGTATTTGTGGATATGTTTGTAACAGGCAAAAGAAAACAATGTAGACCCGTGTTTTTTTTTCATACCCTTCACCACACTGTGGTACAGGGTATTATGTATTTGTGCATATGTTTGTAACAGGAAAAAGGAAACGAGATAGACCCGTGGTTCCTTTTGAGAATATGCATAGAATCACTTTCTGATTCGATTTACGCATGTCCGTCTGTCCGTCCGTCCATGTATTTTTGTTAACAAAGTACAGGTCGCATTTATGATCCGATTTGAATGAAATTTGACACAGTTCACTTATTTGGTCCAACGACGAACCCTATTGAAATTGGGAAAAATCGGTTCAGGTTTAGATATAGCTCCCATATATATTTTCGTCCGATTTTAGGTAAATGGTGAACCATAGTCCCTATATATCGTTCGATTTGCACGAAATATGGCATAGACTACTTAATTAAGTCTAGAACGATGTGTGCTAACTTTCGTGAAAATCGGTTCAGATTAAGATATAGCTCCCATATATATTTTCGTCCGATTTTAGGTAAATGGTGCACCATAGTCCCTATATATCCTTCGATTTGCACGAAATATGGCATAGCGTACTTAATTAAGTCTAGAACGATGAGTGCTAACTTTCGTGAAAATCGGTTCAGATTAAGATATAGCTCCCATATATATTTTCGTCCGATTTCAGGTAAGTGGTGCACCAAAGTCCTTCGATTTGCAGGAAATTTGGCATAGCGTACTTAATTAAGTCTAGAACGATGTGTGCTAAATTTCGTGAAAATCGGTTCGGATTTAGATATAGCTCCCATATATATTTTCGTCCGATTTTACATAAATGGTGCACCAAAATCCTTATGTTTGTCCGATTAACAGGAAATTTTGCACAACGTATCGAATTGAGACTTGTTAAAATTCATTTTGTTGAATTTCATGCAGATGCAGCCATAGCTTCCATATGTATTTCGAACGGGTGTGTCATTGAGATTAAATATTTAACAGTGCGGCGTACCATAAATTTGTTCCATGGTACGCAGACGACTCTAAATCTGCCCGAATGAAATTAAATTTAGCATAGGATGCAGAAAGGCATGACTATGTTCCTTCGAGTAAACATTGACATGCAATTGTAAGGGTACATATGAACAATATACCGAAAGTGGTGAAGGGTACCATATAGCCGGCCCAGTCCTTACAGGTTTTTTTTTTTTGCGAATGCGCATAGAATCACTTTTCGAATCGATTTATGAATGAAAGAAATATAATTTTGCACAGCCTATTTATTGAAATTTGAGAAAATCGATTCAGATATAGATATATCTCCAACATATATTTTCGTTCGATTTTATCTGAATGGTGCCGCAAAGTCCCAATATGTATTCGACTGAGAAAAAACTGTTTGCACTGCGTACTGAATTAAGTTCAGTTGATGTCTTTGAAGTTTTGTAAAAGGTGGTTCAAATTTAGATATAGCTCCCATATATAGCTTCGTCTGATTTTATGTAAATGGGGCACAAAACTCCCAATTTGTGTCCGATTAAGACAATATTTGGCATTAAGTATGGAATTGAGACTAGGATAGGGTGTGTTAAGTTTCATTGAGATCGGATCAGATATATATATATATATAGCTATATATATATATATATATATATATATTTAATTGAGACTATAATAGAGCGTGTTAAGTTTCATTGAAATCGAACCATATATAGATATATATATATATATTTCGCCCGATTTTGGGTAAATGGTGCTCTAAACTCCCAACGTTTGTTTCATTGAGGAAAACTATTAGATTGGGCAAAAATAAATCTATTATTTTTAGTCCGGATGAATAAAACTTACCAACCAAGCTCCCGAAGTTTCTGGCGAGTCACTGTAGATGTGTGTGGCCTAGCGTTGTCCTGGTGGAACACGACACCTCTCAAGTTGGCCAAGTCTGGCTGTTTCTGGTCAATTGTAAATGGTGTTTAGCTCCTGGGCGATGTTACGACCGCTAACATGCCGGCCAACTTCGATAATTTCTCCGATTTAATCGACATTTTCGTCAACCGGCCTACCTGTGCGAGGTGTATCTTTAACATCAACAACTCCTGAACGGAATCTACGAAAACAAATCTACGACGTAAACATTCAAAATACCTGTCTTCTTGTTTAGTCCCTCTTTCATAATCTGTTGGAATTTCTCTGTAATATTTTCATTGCATAACAAACAGAATAAATTAATTCCGTTACATCAAAAGTAACCATAATTTAGAGGTTTGAGTATAATGTCCTAATGATATTGTTCTTTAATTAGTTAAGTAAGAATAAATAAAAAAAACGACTTACAACATAATTTTACATAAGCCTATAATCACATCCTTGTCACATTGCATGACCGACAGAATAGATTGACCCTTTGTTAGGCTTTTACTTTTATAATGACCAGCCAGCATATAATCATCATCATCATTAAGATTCAATGTCATTAGTAAAAGGGTTGAACACCCCGTCTCATCCATAAAAGAATATTTCTTTTTTATGGAACATTTAATATTTCCATTGACTTCAACGAACGGACAGAAAAAGAGAGACGGACACAAGGGTCGTTTACTTCGTTTAAAATGAATACCATCGATTAAATTGGCATGTCTACGTCATAAAATGATTGTTTTTGTGACACACAAAAAGGTCATAATAAATGAGATTTACTATTAATTTATAACACACTCCAAGCAGCTAGCAATATTTATGGCCGTTTTTTTGGAATTTGAGTAAGATTTATAGGTCGGTGGAAGAAATTTATGTTAGGTAATTAAACAAAAGAAAAAATCTATATTTTTCAGCGAAATGACATTGATTTTATTGTGTTCTAAGATTTTTGTCTTTGTTTCTAATTTATATCTAAGATTTCTCATGGAAGATCTAGAAGTACTATTTGTTTGTCATTATATAAAGGATACTTACTAACTTAGCTGGCTTGTCACAGAACGGTTGTTCCATAAGCCGAGCTTAAAAAATATTTCCAGGCGCGTCGGTCTTGTGCGCATTTCATCCAATTTGAAAGACCTCGTTCCAAAATGTTGTCTTCTACTTGGTATTTCCATCTAATTCGTGGCCTTCCCCTTCTGCTTGAACCATCAGTTGGCTCGCTTGCTGGGACATTTTCATTCATTCGCACAACATGGCCTAGGCACCGTAGTCGCTGCAGCTCAATACGTCTGACTATGTCGTTGTCTGCGTATAAATTGTAAAGCTCATGGTTCATACGATGCCGATATCCACCGTCAACGCAGATAGGCCCGTAGATCTTTTGGAGAAATTTTCTCTCAAACAGCCCAAGAGCTGCCTCATCTGCTTGCGCAAGTACCAATGTTTCAGATCCATATAACAGCACGGGTAGTATCAGCGTCTTGTAAAGTGTGAGTTTGGGCTGTCGGGAGGTGGTCGTAGCATCTTTTGGCCATCACAATCCATCTCCGAATTTCAAAACTGATATCATTCGTTTTATTTATGGCGGTACCAAGGTATATATAATCTTTAATTACCTCGAAGCCGTAGTTCTCATGTTCCACAGTTGGTCCGAGTCTACTGGACGTCTGGCACGTTGATGCCATCAGCTTGGTCTTCTCGCCGTTTACTGCCAGACCCACTCCTTCTCAATTTGTTCAAAGGTGGCTGTTACCGCTCGCAATGTTAGACCCATTATATCGATGTCATCGGCGTAGGCGAGTAACATGTGTTGTTTGGTGTACAGAGTATCTTTTATGTTCACCTTTGCCTCTCGTATGAGCTTTTCCAATAGGATGTTAAAAAGATCACACGACAAACTGTCACCTTGTCTGAATCCTCGTTTGGTATTGAAGGGCTCCGATAAGTCCTTTCCGACTTTAACTGCTGACCTTGTGTCATTTAAATTTATCCTGTATAGCCGTATTAATTTTGCAGAAATGCCAAACGCAGACATGGCTTTTAAACACCTCTGAACGGATAGGGCTGTCGAATGCGGCTTTATAGTCGAGGAATAGATCGAATGTGTCGATGTGTTTTTCGTGGGTCTTTTCCAGTATTTGGCGCAAAGTGAATCTAGTCAATGGTGGATTTGCCAGGTCTGAAGCCACATTGGTATGGTCCAATGATGTCATTGACCATTGGCATCAATTGTTCACACAGTACACTGCATAGCACTTTATATGCGATGGAATGAAGGTTAATTCCTCTATAGTTGGCACATTATCTCATTTTTTGTCCACGGGACACAGCCAAATTGTACTAATCAGCTGGTGTATGCTCCTGACCAGCATCTGATCACCAGTCTTGAATAGTTCGGCTGGTAACCCATCGGCTCCTGCTGCTTTATTGTTCTTCAGCTGATTAATTGCTATTCTGACCTCATCTTGGCTAGGTGGTATACACCCTATACCGTCATCTTTTATTGGATCTGGGGTATATTCACACTGTTTCGGTATTTTGAAGTCTTCACATACCGACGGGCCTTAATTTGGAAACGGTGCAACTTATCTATGCAAACAATTTTTAATAAAGATTACGTGTGTTTAAAACCTGCAGTTTGAAGGACCCATCCCTTTATATTAAACCTTCTGATAGTCAACCGAATGACTGTAAATTGTTATTTCGGGTTCTTCTTGGTAATTCTCTTATTAATAGAATAGGTCCATGTCCAAGGATATTACATATTGTGTTGGCTGACATTCTCATGCGAAAGTTTGATTCTTTAGAATAAAAGTAATCAGTATGGTTTGAATTGGGCTCTCATGGGAAAACAAATCGTCCTACTAAAATTATTGGTTCAAGTTTCAGGGTATCCCATATAAGATAAGATACCCCTTAACTCGGTATTTCAATTGGCTCAAATTTGATATTTTGTGTTATTTTTGAGTGCCAAATCTCCGAGCAAAAAATTACCAAGGCCTTCGCCTAGGATTTCAAAATGTTTGTTGTAAATTGAAAACTCTACTTCTTATGGAGGCTTGATTATCTTTGTTAAATTTCTTATATTTCCCTATTTGATTTCTTTAACAGTGTTCCCATTCTCTTTCGTTTTTTTTTTCTTTTTCAAAATCTAGGCCTACGAATTTTAATATCATCCTATGGTGATGATCAGGCAGACGAAGGTGGTGGACGATATTATGAAGGCTGTCGCGATGAAGACTCACAAAGCAACATCAATAACTACAACTAAATGGACGTAGGCCATAAAAAGATGAACAACTAGCACGGCACATTGTTAAGTAGAAATAAACGAATATTTTTGTGAGCCTTTAAGGATGTTATGGTAACAAACATCAATGATAAGTGCGTTTATATGACCACAAAGCTTTATGCTGCAATGGAATGTTTAACAATTGACGAAGGCCAAACGTTTTATAGTGTAATAGTGAGTAAGTGTTTGGAAATGGCTTGCATTGGAAAATAATAAAGCACACAATTGTATTGTTTTTGTTTTCATAGTTCTTGTAATATAAATAAACTACACATATATGTATATGTAACTGCCATACGAACTAAATATATCTACGAATTATCTTACGGTAACCACACACACACATTTGTTTTAAGAAAGTTTTCAATTTTCTACGCAAAAATTGTAACGACTTTTCTCACACATTTTGTACAGATGTAAAAAATTGTAATTTTAATTAGAATTTATGTCCACCATTCGAGTAATAAAATAAAAATGTATATCGTTTATTTTTGTATAATAACAAATTTATTTTTTAAGAAGGAAAACGAATATTACGTTCACAATAAAATTATAAAACATTATTAAATCGCTGGTTGTTTCCTCAACATAATGAAACGTATTTAAGGTCTAAGGTAAGTTGTTGATTTAATCATATAAGAATTCATCCTAACATTTATATGGAAAATCAATTAGTACCTACACGTCTAGATACAATTTCAAAAATGATGCTTTTATATAGCTTCTGGATTAAATTGAGGTGTGTAGCTTTCATTGGCATGGCATATTCGGGCTAAACCGGACAGAGAATCATCAATTCCTATATTAACTTGACACGCAATGTCAACCTGTTGGGCCGTAGCATACAAAGGAGGGAAAACTTTTCATTTTCCACATTTTAACCAAAATGTGGTTCAAACCTTGTACTAATATATTAAAGTACCGACCGTACCCAGTATTTCGAAAATGTGAGCCTTATTTTCCAATCGAAGGGGCTGAAATTATGGGCTTTGGAGGAATGCATAAGTTTCGTGAAAATCGGTTCAGATCTAGATATAGCTTCCATACATATTTTCCACCGACTTAATGTTAATGGTGTACTGAAGTCCCAATATTTCTTTCGATTTGCACAAAATTTTGGCATATCGCAATGAAGTAGGTCTAGAACGATGTGTTTTTAGTTTCCCGTAAATCGGTCCGGATCTAAATATAGCTCCCATATATATTTTCTTCCGTTTTAATGTAAATGTTGCAATAAAGTACACACATATTTTTCGATTTGCACGAAATTTGGCATAGCGTACTGAATTACGTCTAGAATGATGTGTGCTAAGTTTCGGCTCAGATTTTGACATAGCTCCTATATATATTTTCTTTCCATTTTTGGTGAATTGTGCACTAAGGACCCAAAGTTTGTCCGAATGCCACAGAATTTTGTACAATGAACTGTAGTTTAATCGGTTCAGATTTAGATATAACTTCCACATATATTTTTTCGTCCGATTTTACACAAAATTTTCCACAACGTACTAAAGTTAGTATAACCTAGAAGTTAGATATAAATTCGGCAAAAAAAAAAAAACAAGTGAAAAAGGGCTAAGTTCGGCCGGGCCGAACTTTGGATGCCCTCCACCATAGTTATACTGACAGATACATTAAATGAAAATATAGGGAACATACCAAAAAGTGGGTATATACCGATAATTCTACAAACCGATTTATATAAATCATTATGTACACCAAATACAAACTTCAGCAATTTTTAATGGGGATTTTTCCTAAAATCTGCAAGATCCAAAAAGTAGACTGATACTGATAACGCATGGTAGAGTATAAAATCCTCGAACTACTGTAATTTAGATTACAAAGTTATATGAGGCTATGCCTAAAGGGGGACTAATATTGATTACATAGTGTAGGAAAATTGTGAATATTTGGGGATATCATTATGTGAGGGTTATGCCTAATTAATGACCGGTATATGCCAATATTGAACCCAATATTTTAATTGTTTCTCTATTCTTTCCTTCAGGAGGTATCACTATATTGAGGAGATGCCTAAATGTCTGCCGATATATTTCATTATCGTCATGTTTGAGGATTCTTTTATCACAACACCTTTAGAAGATGGAATGCTTGCAACAGATGGCTAAATGGTCTTTGTAGGGTAAAAATTGACTATTCCCCGTAACGACTAACCAACCGCAATACACGTAACAGATCATTTAACTATTTTAATGTAAAAAAGGGGTTATATGGGGACTACCCCTAAAAAGGGGTGAATATTAAT
>NW_026874223.1:0-15785 GCF_032173495.1 Musca vetustissima | reverse complement strand
GAAATTTTGCATATAGGATGGGTTCTGGCCAATCAAGACCCCTATTGTTTTTGGAAAAAGTTGGTTAATATTTAGGGGATGAAATGGACCAAATACTAAATTTTTGTCGGTTTTTCTGGTCGCTCCAGAGGCCGCAATTATGGCCAAAACACCGCGAATTTTTGCATGGAGAAGGGGATCGGGCCAGAGAATAAGCATGCATGTTTTGATAAAGATCGGTCAATATTTAGCGGGTCAAATGGACCCTGACTTTTGTGTGAAAAATGACAAAATTTGTATTCTATGGCATATATATTTACTCCTGGAGGATGTAGACCCCAGGAGTTGATAGCATATCCAAGAGGAGTGGTTGGCCTTTAAATTGATACCAAATATAGTGATGTATCTACTCAGATGTGGGAGTTACAGTCAAATATTTACAGGTGCTTACGTATTCAGATATTATTTAGTAACCCATTACCACATTAGAGGGAGAAATATCGCGCTGATGGCTTTGAAATTTTTCATGAAGTTCCAGTTATGGTCAAGAACAACGCCTACAATTTTCCGTGATGATCAGATTAAAATTTTGGGATGAAATGGACCGAAAACATAATTTTTTGTGTGTTTTCGAGTAGAGTAAAATCCGAAAATCACAACACAACCCACCGTGAAGGTAATCTGGACAAGTAATTAGAAGGACTGTACTGAATATTCGAAAAAGTAAAGAAGAGGTGTTGTTAACCTCTAATCGGACAAGAGGGGGCAAATATCACGAAATATTACTCAGACTCGGAATAAACATCCTCAGAAAGTTAGAGTTCGTGGTAGTTGTGTAGGGTATCGCATGGTCGGCCCCGTCCGACTATACTGCTCCGCTCACTGGTTACTGATATAAATGTTTTTGTCTATTTTTGTATTTTTCGACTCTCTGGAGAGGTCTTTTTTGTCTTATTTTTGCAGAAATTATTGAAAACTCGTTTAAATATAAAATGATTATAGCAGGGTTTGTTCTACAAAAATGTTCGCCTTAACATCTCATAATAGATCAAACCCAAAAATCAGCCTGAACGTCAAAAATCTTCAAAAAATATGAAAACTCATTTAGCGGTAAAACCCATATTTTTCGACTTTGTACCAATTTTTCCCACTAGATGTCTTTTTGGAAGTATGGTATAAAGGACGAACATATTCTCCATCAAATTTGAATATAAGTCACTGAACAAGAGAAATCGCTATATAACATAAACCGAATACATATAGACGTCAATTTAGGACAACAAACTTCAAAAATATTAGAAATTTTTTCATAAAAATTTGCCAGTACTTTTTTCAACAAGGAGTGAAATATTTTACGTCATATTTTACTATGAATCTCAAAACAAACTATATATTTAAATTCAACAGATTTTTAGATATTTACTGTATAAAATTAACAATATTGGCAACATTTTTTTTATGACAGCAGTAAGTGTTAATTAAACATCTTGCAGAAATTTATCAAAATCTTCAATAAGACTACATCTTAACAAAAAAATTTAAATTATTACTTGACCCTCGGAATATTTGTCACCTTTCAGTCTGAAATATGTGGTGTCCGGCACATAATAATGGCCGCTCTAGAGAGCGACTAGAAAATCTGATAAAAATTTAGTTTTCAGTTCATAGCACCCCCTAAATATCATCTCAACACCACCGAAAATTATAGGCGTCGTCCTTGACCAAGGACCTGCGCGACATTTCAGCCCTCTAGTTGGGTAATAGTAATATCATAACATGTATACACCTTTAAATATTTGCTTACAACTTCCACATCCGAGTACATGCTACAACATAATTGGTATCAATATAAAGGTCAACAATTCCTCTTGCATAAACTGTAAACTGATCCGGGTCTGTATCCTTCAGGAGTAAATATATTCGCCATAGAATACAAATGTTGTAATTTTCACTTAAAAGTCTAGTTCGATTTAACTCGCTAAATATTGACCGATCTTCATCAAAACAGGCACGGTTATTCTTTGGCCAGATTCCCTTCCTAGTGTAAAATTTCGTGGTGTTCGGATTATAATTGTGGCCTCCAGAGCGATCAGAAAAACAGATAAAAACAAAACAGATAAAACAAAACCCAGTATCAAGCTATTGGAGTGTCCGATTTGTTATTTTTTACAAACCTATCGGCCCACTCCTTCTGATTGCCTAAAAATAGTCAAACAAACCAGTGAGCGGAGCAGTATAGTCGGACGGGACCGACCATACGATACCCTACACAACTACCACGGAACTCAAATTTTCTGCGGATATTTATTCTGAGCCTGGGCAATATTTCGTGATTTTTGCACCCTATTGCCCGATTAGAGGTAAACAGCTCCTCTTCCTCACACTGACATATTTTCAGAATATTACGCGTATTCAGTACAGCTATTGTCCAGATTCCCTTCACCGTGGGTTGTGTTGTGATGTTCGGCTTTCATTTGTGGTCTATAGATCGACTCGAAAATAATACAAACCAGTGAGCGGAGCAGTATAGTCGGACGGGGCCGACCATACGATACCCTACACAACTACCACGAACTCTAGCTTTCTGAGGATGTTTATTCTGAGTCTGAGTAGTATTTCGTGATATTTGCCCCCTGTTGTCCGATTAGAGGTCAACAACACCTCTTTCTTACTTTTTTCGAATATTCAGTACAGTCCTTCTAATTACCTGTCCAGATTACCTTCACGGTGGGTTGTGTTGTGATTTTCGGATTATACTCTACTCGAAAACACACAAAAAATTATGTTTTCCGTCCATTTCATCCCAAAATTGTATCCTGATCATCACCGAAAATTGTAGGCGTTGTTCTTGACTATAACTGGAACTTCATGAAAAATTTCAAAGCCATCAGCGCGATATTTCTCCCTCTAATGTGGTAATGGGTTACTAAATAATATCTGAATACGTAAGCACCTGTAAATATTTGACTGTAACTCCCACATCTGAGTAGATACATCACTATATTTGGTATCAATTTAAAGGCCAACCACTCCTCTTGGATATGATATCAACTCCTGGGGTCTACATCCTCCAGGAGTAAATATATATGCCAAAGAATACAAATTTTGCCATTTTCACACAAAAGTTAGGGTCCATTTGACCCGCTAAATTTTGACCGATCGTTATCAAAACATGCATGCTTATTCTCTGGCCCGATCCCCTTCTCCATGCAAAATTTCGCCGTGTTTGGGCCATAATTGCGGCCTCTGGAGCGACCAGAAAAACCGACAAAAATTTAGTATTTGGTCCATTTCATCCCCTAAATATTAACCGATCTTTTCCAAAAACAATAGGGGTCTTCATTAGCCAGAACCCATCCTACATGCAAAATTTCGTGAAGATTGGTCCATAACTGTGGCCTGTATCGTGTTTACAAATTATAATGGACAGACGGACGGACGGACGGACGGACGGACGGACGGACACACATGTCTAGATCGACTCAGCTAGTCGAGATATGACGATCGGTATACTTAAAGGTGGGTCTAGGACCAATATTTCGCGCAATTCATTCCAAAATTATTATCTGATCATCACCGAATATTATATGCGTTATCCTTGACCATAACTGGAACCTCATGAAACATTTCAAAGCGATCAGTGCTATAGTTCCGCTCTCTAGAGTGATAATGGGTTACTAAATAATATAGGAATACGGAGATACCTGTGAATATTTAGGTGTAACTCCCACATCCGAACACATACAACAATATAATTGGTATTAATTTAAAGGTCAACCACTGCTCTTGGATATAATATCAATTTCTCGGGTCTATGTCCTTCAGGGGTAAATATATACGCTATAGAATACAAATCTTGTCATTTTTCACACAAAAGTCAAGGTCCATTTGACCCGCTAAATATTGACCGATCTTTATCAAAACAGGCATGCTTATTCTTTGGCCCGATCCCCTTCTCCTTGCAAAATTTCACGATGTTCGGGCCATTATTGCGGCCTCTGGAGCGATCAGAAAAACCGACAAAAATTTAGTATTTGGTCCATTTCATCCCCTAAATATTAGCCGATCTTTCCCAAAAACAATAGGGGTCTTCATTGGCCAGAACCCATCCTACATGCAAAATTTCGTGAAGATTGGTCCATAACTGTGGCCTGTATCGTGTTTACAAATTATAATGGACAGACGGACGGACGGACGGACACACATGTCTAGATCGACTCAGCTAGTCGAGCTATGACGATCGGTATACTTAAAGGTGGGTCTAGGACCAATATTTCGCGGCGTTACAAACTTGTGGGGCTGCACAAAGCTATAATACCCTGACAACATAGTTGTGTAGGGTATAATGAAAATAGCATACCAAAGTCCGAATAAATATATTCTACATATCTGTAGCTTAAACCAAGGGCAATGACGGCTCACACTTTTTATACCCGTCACCACACAGTGGTACAGGGTATTATGCCTTTGTGCATAAATATCTTTCGATTTGGGCGAAATTTGGCACAGCGCACTAATTATGTCTAGAATGATGTGCTTTTAGTTTACTGAAAATCGGTTCAGATTTAGATATAGCTCCCATAAATATTATCGTCCGATTTAAGTTAAATGGTGCACCGAAGTCCTAAATATCTATCGATTTGCACCAAGTTTGGTACATCGTACTGAATTGAGCCTAGAATGATGTATGCTAAGTTTCGTGATAATCGGTTCAGATTTAGATATAACTCCCATATATATTTTCGTCAAGTTCAAGGTAAGTGGTGCACCAAAGTCCCTAAATATCTTTCGATTTGAACGAAATTTGGCACAGCGTATTGAATTAAGCCTAGTGTAGTAAGTCTCGTGAAAATCGGTTCAGGTTTAGATATAGCTCCTATATATATTTTCGTCCGATTTAATGTAAATGGTACAGCAAAGGCCCTATATATCTTTTGATTTGCAAGAAATTTGGCACAGCGTACTAAATTAGGTCTAGAATGATGTGTGTTAAGTTTCGAGAAAATAGGTTCATATTACGATGTAACTTCTTCCATTTACACGAAATTTGGCATGGCGTACTGAGTTGAGTCTAGAATGATGTGTGCTCTGTTTCGTGAAAATCGAAATGATGTGTGCTAAGTTTCGCTAAAATCGGTTCAAATTTAGATATAGCCCTATATATATTTCGTCGTAGCGTACTGAATTGAGTCTAGAATGATGTGTGCTAAGTTTCGTGAAGATCCGTTCAGATTTACATATAGCTCCCATATATATTTTCGTCCGATTTTACATAAATGGTGCATCAAATTTTTGTCCCATTAACACGAAATTTTGCACAATGTATCAAATTGAGACTTAAATGACGTTATTGGGTTTTGTTGAAATTGGTACAGATACAGCCATAGCTTCCATATGTATTTCGAACGGGTGTCTGATTGAAAATTAATTTTTAACAGTGCGGCGTACCGAATAGCGTGTATCAATTTTGCTATAAATCGTTTTCCAAAAATTTGTTCCATGGTACGCAGACGACCCTAAATCGGCCTGAATGAAATTAAATTTATTTAGGTTGCATAAAGACATGAGTATGTTCCTTCGACGGAATATACTCATGACATTGTAAGAATACATATGTACTATATACCCAAAGTGGTGAAGGGTTTCATATAGTCGGCCTAGTCCGACTTTACTACTATCATTACTGGTTTACTTGTTGTAATGAATTTTAAAGATTTCAAAGCCTTGTTGCACTGTTAATATGTAATTTCCTGTAATTATTTTTGACAAATCATAAAAGCACCAAAGGTGACCGTTGACCTCCTCTTCAACTGCAACATATATATGGTGTGATATATTTGTAAGCGTTTTTAATATGATTTTCATTAACACTAAAAATCTTATTTAAAAATAAAAAAAACTTTATTAACAACATAATGTAACACGATCTAAATTGTATTTTCCTTCAACTTTTGCTACTATCATTACTGGTTTACTTGTTGTAATGAATTTTAAAGATTTCAAAGCCTTGTTGCACTGTTAATATGTAATTTCCTGTAATTATTTTTGACAAATCATAAAAGCACCAAAGGTGACCGTTGACCTCCTCTTCAACTGCAACATATATATGGTGTGATATATTTGTAAGCGTTTTTAATATGATTTTCATTAACACTAAAAATCTTATTTAAAAATAAAAAAAACTTTATTAACAACATAATGTAACACGATCTAAATTGTATTTTCCTTCAACTTTTGCTAACACTTGGAGTGTCCTCCGCATCTATTTAATTTTACTACTGTCAACAACCATTGTTGCAAATCGACAACAACAACAGCACAACAAGGACCATCATCAACAGAATTTCATATTTTTTCTTCTTTCGAGCGATTTCTTTCTCATCTTGGAATAAATGGTATATTTGTATATATGCATTATGTGTGTGTCTTCATTTTTCGTTTTTATTTCACACTTTCTTGTCTAAAATTCCCCTTCAGATTTTCTTCTTAGTGTATGCGTAGGTGTCTGTCTTTGTACTGGGGGTTACTTGTACAAGGATATTACATCAATCTAAGATGTATCCTTGTATCGTGTGCATCGATTACAACACGTTAAACGTGAAAAACATCAAGTGCGTGATGTCGTTTCTACAGATAGTTAGGGTAGAAGTGATAGTTTGTCAGTGGGTGGATGTGTGTATGTGGAGGGTTGTCATTGTAGCGGACAGGGACACCACCACTCATCTTTTAAGTCGATAAACTACAAACTCAATTGTCGTTAAATCGTTATGAAATTTTCCTTGTCTTTTCATTTTAGCATCAAGTTTTGTTGGTCTTTTGGTATTAGTTGTTGTTGTTAGTGTGTGTGAGTCGGTGTGTGTTTGTGTTGCGAGTCTGTATATTTGTGGATAAACAAATTGGTGCAATATGTTCGTAAGGTTTTTTCATCTTTTCAATATTGAACTCATGGCTTTGTATATCCTTAGCAATTTTGTCAAAAAGGAAATTGGAAAAGGAAATCCAAAGTTGCAAAAGTAGATTATGTAAAAAATATGATACTCTTGTTATTACAGAATTACACAAAACTATTTTTGTTTGAAAATAATCGATTTAGTTTATTATTTAGTAGTAAATACAAGGATTTTTTATATCCTAAATCACATTGTGTCACAAGGTATTATAAATTTGCATGTAACATACAGAAGGAAGTAACATAGTGAGAGATACCTCAAAAACTATGTTTACGAGCACATAAAAACACAAGTGTTCGATTATCCGATGACTTCAGTAACGTTAAGATAACGTCGACCATGATTGCGTGTTCCTTGGATATTCCCTTAAAGCCTTATTCTAGCTATGCTATGGACATTTTTCTCAAGTTGTGGTCAATCCATCACCACTTTCTACGTTAATTCCTGCTTCATTATGTTTCACAGCTATAAGTTAGTTATTGTGTCGGGTCAGAATATTCTGAGGCATCTATTTATGAATACCAGTAGCTTTTGCATGATGTTGTTGACGCTAGGGAGGTTTCACTGCCGTATAGTAAATCTATTTTATACATTTATCCAGTAAAATTGTAAAGTTTAGGAATGACATTTACTTACCCATTGGTGCGAAACGATTGACTTATGTTCTCGAATGACTTATGTAGCTGCATTGCTTCCCATATGACAGTTTGTCTGATGGGGTCGAAAGCTTTATTAAAGTCGATACATTAGATTGGGATCATGTTCGAAGGTCCACACTGTCAATTGCTGCTGTTGTTCGGGCTCATTGCTTTAATCGGCTCGAGTCTTTTCAGCGTTTGCCAAATTGTGCGAGATCCACTGAGAAAGACATAGTTTTTTACGGTCAGGTGTTCATGCAGTATCGAGAGGATGCAGGTGAAAGAAAACCCCAAGGATGCCTGTATCTCTCGATATGCCACCTGCAGATTTTGCATTAACTGTGCACGTACGGGATCAGTGGTCTATGGCCCAACGAAAATCCATACTACGCGGTTCTCTATGTTTTAAATTATTTTATAGGTTTATATAAAACCAGTGAGTGGAGCAGTATAGTCGGAAGGGGCCGACCATATGATATCCTACACAACTACCACGAACATCTAACTTTCGGTTGTTCTATATTCTGAGCCTGGGTAATATTTTGCGATATTGGCACTCTATGGACCGATAATAGGTCAACAGCTCCACCTTCTAACCTTGGTATATTTTCCAAAAATGGTTTTCCCGAGGCGAATATTAACGCCGATCGATCATCATCTAAAGAGCCATTCTATGGATTTGGTCAGATCCACTTCACCATGCAAAATATGTGATGTTTTGCACCATTATGTTCTCTAAAGCCACTAGAAAATCTGACAAAAATAAAGTTTTCGTTTCATTGCTCCCTCAAAATATCATCGAAAATTATAGGCGTCGTCTTTGACCATGACCGGAACTTTATGTACAATTTCAAAGCGATTAGCGCGGCAAAAAAAAAGTTTTCGTTTCATTGATCCCTCAAAATATCATCGAAAATTATAGGCGTCGTCTTTGACCATGACCGGAACTTTATGTACAATTTCAAAGCGATTAGCGCGGCATTTTCGTCCTCTAGTGTGGTAATAGGCTTCTAAATAATATCACAATACGTAATAGGCTTCTAAATAATATCACAATACGGCATCGAAAATTATAGGCGTCGTCCTTCACCATGACCGAAACTTTATGTACAATTTCAATGCGATTAGCGCCGCATTTTTGTCCACTAGTGTGGTAATAGGCTTCTAAATAATATCACAATACGTAGACGCCTGTTAATATTTATGTATAACCCCCACTCCCGAGTAGATACATCATTATAATTAATATTAATTAAAAGGTCAACCACTCCTATTGGTGGCCTGTTATAATGGACAGATCGACTCACCTAGTCGAGATATGACGATCGTAATACTTAAAGGTGGATCTAGGACCATTATTTCGCTGACCACTAGGACCACTCTTGGGGCTGCACAAAGCTATAATACCCATACATCCTAATTGTGTAGCCTATAAAAATGGACAGTCTTTCTAAAAACGAATCGTTATTTTCTCTCAGTGTAGTTGAAATCATATACCACATTTCAGACCGATCTGTTCGCCACCGTTTTTTTATGGAGATGCATACGTTAATTCTAATAAGGTCAAGAATAAACGAGCGACGATTCGGCCATTTTAGCGGCTCTTTATTAAGACGTAAGCAAAAATTTATAAACATTATATTCAAACATATAAAATAATAGTTAAGTTCAGTTGGACCTAACGTTTTATACCCTTCGTTTTTAAGGACAGATTCAAATCCTCTAAATACCGAAAAATGGGGTCTACACATGATAATTGATCGAGGTTGGTTTCAAACGTTATCACAGCCAATGCGGTGTAAAAATGTTTCAAAAATCCTCAAAATGTGTAAAAAATTCTCAAAATGTGGTTTATCGTTATACCCCAAAATCTTGTTGCACTGTGTGAAAAATATTTCTCATTCAATTTATGTTTTTATACAGTTATGGAACGATTTTCAAAGAATTTTGCATGTTGGTTCGATTAATATTTATGGAATGAAATGGACCAGCAATTGTATTTTCGTATGTTTTTTTGGTCACTCAAGAGGCCTCAGCTATGATCCGAACATAACGAAATTTTACATAGAGAAAGGGGCTAAAATAGGGAACAAGCATGGCTTTCAAAGGGATCAGAAATGTTGTGTGATAAATTAAAAAATGCGTTCTATAGGAAATAACTCAACTATAACTATTTACTCCTGAATGACATAGAGGTATATGCATTCTGAATTGATATCAATTACATTGTTGTATGTACTCTTATGTGGGTGTTATACTTAGTTTATACAGGAGTTTCTCAAATGTCATTCCATAACTCAATGCAAATGAACATTAGCCATCTTGTGGTATTCTCACAAATTGTTTGCTATATATGTATTTCAAAAAAAAAAAAAAAAAAAACAATTATCCGCTGTGAAAAAAAGCAAAATGTTTTCATATATTGTTAGTTGTTCTTTCTAAAGGAGGCCTCTTTTGTTCTCAACACAAACACCAAATGCTATAGTTGCTGTTCGTTTCGTTCAAAAGTGTATGTGGGCGTAAAAGGGGTTACTCTATTGGTTTTGTGGCTTTTTCATTAAATTTGTCTTTTGCCAATGTTTGTGTACTTAACCTAGTTAGGATTTTTTTACTAGCCACTTGTTAGAAATTTGAGGCTTTTAGGTGGGAAGAAGAAAGAAGCGAAAACCATCCTACGGGCTGGAATCAAAAATAAAAAAAACGACAACATAGTAAATAATAAAATTTCTAAGAGTTGCCATAGAAAACGGCAACAGTATTCGAGGATATATGCACAGGGAATGAAAACCAAATGTCCAGACATATCCACCCATCATAAAGACAGATGGATGGGCTGTATAGATGGTTCGACGGCCGACCAGATGCATGAATACAACAGTTTGTTAAGTTCTTGTTATTGTCACAGTTTACAATGACAACAACAACAACAGTTCATGAATAAACAATTTACTATGTAAACAAGAATGGCGGAAGAACTTAGTAAAGAAGAGTCCTTGTAATGTATTGTATTCGTATAATATTCCATCCGCCCGCTCTTGTATGTACGTTTATTTATTTATGGGTTTTTTGAACACGCACTTTAAGGAGAGATGGAGAAAAAAACATATTTCGAGGGTTAAGGTTACTACTTAAGAACAGAGAGTCCAGAAAAAAGTTTATTTTTTTATTTATTCATGTTTTTTAGAAAGCGAAACAAATTTTAATAAAGTGGCTAACAACTGAGTCGGAAAAAAACTAAATTGACTTTGATGACATAATAGGGATACTAAAAATTTGCTATAGGGAAAATATTTCATAAAAAGGTATTTTTGAAACATAAAAAAATAATTATTTGTAATGGGTACCTGTTATTTTGATTTCTCCTTATGTATTCATATTTTTATTTTTTGCTTGCACTCTTTAAAAAATATAAAAGATTGAATAGCCAACAGATAATATCGGACCTTATTAAATAAATTAAAATAAGCTAAGATTGAAAAAAGTGATGTTTTTTATTCTCCGAAATCGACTCAGTTAGTACGTTTGTCCGTCTTCCCATTATACCTTGTAAACATGGTACTGGTCACATTTATGGACCAATTGTCATGAATTTTCGACGTGTTCCGGCCAAAGAAGATCTCTATTTTGTAATGCTCAGTTAATATTTAGGGTATGAAATGGACTAAAACCTTTTTGTCTCTTTTCTACTTTCTCTAGAGACCACAGTTAAGACTCGAAAACAATTAAAATTTTCGCGAGGAAGCACAAATGGCCAAAAAATTATCCTGACATTATGGGTATAAATTTCGAGTTCATGGCAATTATATTTTGCATGAAGTTCCCTTTATGGTCAAGGGCAACTCGTGTAATTTTCGATGATGATCAATTTATATTTCGTAGATAAAATGAATCGAACATCAAACCTTTTCCATGGAGAAGGGAAAAAAATTTTGCAAATATGCCAGTTATCGCGAAATATTGCCCAGGCTCGGAATATATATCCATAGAACATTTGAGTTCCGTGGTAGTTCTGTAGGGTATCATATGGTCGGCCCGTCCGACTATACTGCTCCGCTCTTTGTTTTTATTATGTTTCTGACGTATAATATTAAATTTTTTTACTTTATTTTAATTTCAGATCCAATGGGTTTATATGTGTAAGTATATTTATTTTATATAGCCATTTAAAAAAAAAAAAAAAATCCTTTCATATTTATAACATTATGATATTAAATAAGTTCACATTTTCAATACCGGTTACTGTACACTGACGCTACGATTTTGTATCCAATACCAAAATAAAAACCAGTAAGGAAATAGTAAAGTCGGAATGGGCCGACTATATGACACCCTTCACCACCTTGGGTATATTCTACATGTGTATCCTAGCAGACGTCGCCTTTTCGAAGGAACATTGACATGAAATTAAACCCGATTTTCTCGAAACTTAGCCCATGAGCTATGGTAGGTACAGATTTCCATATCAAAGGCACGAAAACCTCCATGAACATGCCGAGCAACAACATCAAGTGTGAATACAAATACAGAAAAAGCACAAAATTTCTGTAAATACACGTGTCATGAGCGACCAAATATATAAAAGAGGTTCCTAGTAATACTTCAACGTATAAAACATTTAATTTTAGTAACTTCAGTACATTGCACAAAATTGTGTGCCGATCGTGCAAACTTAGAGTCTTTAGTGCACAACTTCAGTACATTGCACAAAATTGTGTGCCGATCGGGCAAACTTGGAGTCTTTAGTGTACAATTTACATTAATTCGGACGAAAATAAATATAGGAGCTAAATCTAAATCTGAACCAATTTTTAAGAAACTTAATACACATTATTCTGTACCTAATTCAGTAGCCTATGCCAAATATCGTGCAAATCGAAAGCTATATAGGGACTTTGCAGCCCCATTTATCTTAAATCGGACGAAAATATATATGGATTCAATATAAAAATCTGACCCGATTTTCTCGAAACTTGACACACATCATTTTAGCCTCAATTCAGTACACTATGCAAAATTTCGCGTAAATCGAAAGATGTATAAGGACATTGGTGCACCATTTACATAAAATCGGACAAAACTATATATGTGAGCTATATCAAAATCAGAACCGATTTTCTCGCAACTTGACACACATCATTCGAAACACAATTCCGTATACTGTGCAAAATTTCGTGCAAATCGATAGATATACAGGGGCTTTGGTGCACCATTTACATAAAATCGGACAATATTATTAATGGAACCTATATCTAAATGTAAATCGATTTTCACAAAACTTAGCACAACTAACTTTGGGACTTTGGTGCGCCATTTACCTTAAATGGGACGAAACTATATACGGGAGCTATATCTAAATCTGAACCGATTTTCTTCAATTTCAATAGGGTTTGTCCTTGGGCCAAATAAGTGAGCTGTGCCAAGTTTCATCCAAATCGGATCCTAAATGCGATCTGTACTTTGTTTACAATTTAACATCTACAGACGTTCGAAAGCATAAATTGACTCAGAATGTGATTCTATGAATATTCTCAAACGAAACCATGTGTCTATCTCGTTTCCTTTTGCCTGTTATAAACATATGAACAAAGAAATAATACCCTGTACCACAATGTGGTGAAGGGTATAATAAAATAAAAATGGCGGGGTATTCCCTTTGAGAATTAAAGCTCTTGACGATTATATAAAGAATCCATAAGGGTTTCTTAAAAATTCAGTCAAATCGAATGGGGAATATTTTTGTAAAAAAATACTCTGTTTTTATATCAGATGAACTTTGGAATCAATCTGGAATCAATTTTCACCATTTTCTATATTGTTATTCATAGGACAAAAAATATGGTTTATGAAAAATTTTATATCAATCGGACAATAACTGTGCAGCCCCAAATGTTTGTAACGCCGCGAAATGAAGACCCCTATTGTTTTTGGAAAAGATCAGGTTAATATTTTGCATGTAGGATGATGAAATATTGTTTTTGGAAAAGATCGGTTAATATTTAGGGGATGAAATGGACCAAATACTAAATTTTTGTCGGTTTTTCTGGTCGCTCCAGAGGCCGCAATTATGGCCCAAACACGGCGAAATTTTGCATGGAGAAGGGGATCGGGCCAGAGAATAAGCATGCATGTTTTGATAACGATCGGTCAAAATTTAGCGGGTCAAATGGACCCTAACTTTTGTGTGAAAAATGGCAAAATTTGTATTCTTTGGCATATATATTTACTCCTGGAGGATGTAGACCCCAGGAGTTGATATCATATCCAAGAGGAGTGGTTGGCCTTTAAATTGATACCAAATATAGTGATGTATCTACTCAGATGTGGGAGTTACAGTCAAATATTTACAGGTGCTTACGTATTCAGATATTATTTAGTAACCCATTACCACATTAGAGGGAGAAATATCGCGCTGATGGCTTTGAAATTTTTCATGAAGTTCCAGTTATAGTCAAGAACAACGCCTACAATTTTCGGTGATGATCAGGATACAATTTTGGGATGAAATGGACGGAAAACATAATTTTTTGTGTGTTTTCGAGTAGAGTATAATCCGAAAATCACAACACAACCCACCGTGAAGGTAATCTGGACAGGTAATTAGAAGGACTGTACTGAATATTCGAAAAAAGTAAGAAAGAGGTGTTGTTGACCTCTAATCGGACAACAGGGGGCAAATATCACGAAATACTACTCAGACTCAGAATAAACATCCTCAGAAAGCTAGAGTTCGTGGTCTGCTCCGCTCACTGGTTTTAATATAGACTGCTGCTACTCCTAGGATATTTGGTATTGAAGATGGTACATTTACACAAAGCAGCTTAGAAACCAGTGAGCGGAGCAGTATAGTCGGACGGGGCCGACCATACGATACCCTACACAACTACCACGGAGCTCAAATATTCTGCGGATGTTTATTCCGAGCCTGGGCAATATTTCGTGATATTTGCACCCTCTTGCCCGATTAGAGGTCCTAGCTACCCTTCCTCACACTGACATATTTTCCGAATATTACGAGTATTCAGTACAGCTATTGTCCAGATTCCCTTCACCGTGGGTTGTGTTGTGATGTTCGGCTTTCATTTGTGGTATATAGATCGACTCGAAAATAACACAAAAAATTAAGTTGTCGGTCCACTTCATTTCAAAATTTATATCTGATCATCAGCGAAAATTATAGGCGTTGTCCTTGACCATAACTGGAACCTCATGGAACATTTCAAAGCGATCGGCGCTATAGTTCCGCTCTATAGAGTGATAATGGGTTACTAAATAATATATGAATACGGAGATACTTGTAAATATTTAGGTGTAACTCCCACATCCGAGCACATACAACAATATAATTGGTAACACTCCTCTTGGATATAATATCAACTTCTCGGGTCTATGTCCTTTAGGGGTAAATATATACGCTATAGAATACAAATTTTGTCATTTTTCACACAAAAGTCAGGGTCCATTTGACCCGCTAAATATTGACCGATCTTTATCAAAACAGGCATGCTTATTCTTTGGCCCGATCCCCTTCTCCATGCAAAATTTCACGATGTTCGGGCCATTATTGCGGCCTCTGGAGCGACCAGAAAAACCGACAAAAATTTAGTATTTGGTCCATTTCATCCCCTAAATATTAACCGATCTTTCCCAAAAACAATAGGGGTCTTCATTGGCCAGAACCCATCCTACATGCAAAATTTCGTGAAGATTGGTCCATAACTGTGGCCTGTATCGTGTTTACAAATTATAATGGACAGACGGACGGACACACACACATGTCTAGATTGACTCAGCTAGTCGAGATATGACAATCGGTATACTTAAAGGTGGGTCTAGGACCAATATTTCGCGGCGTTACAAACTTTTGGGGCTGCACAAAGCTATAATACCCTGACAACATAGTTGTGTAGGGTATAATTAAGTTGTCGGTCCACTTCATTTCAAAATTTATATCTGATCATCAGCGAAAATTATAGGCGTTGTCCTTGACCATAACTGGAACCTCATGAAACATTTCAAAGCGATCGGCGCTATAGTTCCGCTCTATAGAGTGATAATGGGTTACTAAATAATATATGAATACGGAGATACTTCTAAATATTTAGGTGTAACTCCCACATCCGAGCACATACAACAATATAATTGGTATCAATTTAAAGGTCAACCACTCCTCGTGGATATAATATCAACTTCTCGGGTCTATGTCCTTTAGGGGTAAATA
>NW_026874222.1:0-15585 GCF_032173495.1 Musca vetustissima | reverse complement strand
GTACATCTCAACTAGTTTGTGTTGATGGGTGCAAAGAATAAGACGCGCGTTGAAATACAAGCATAACATACCTATTCATTCATAAACATTAAATACAAATTTGCAATGGAAAAGTTAATCGCTGACGAAGATAATCCTTCAAAAAACATCAGGTAAATGCGAACAAATCGAATAGTTAGTTCAGGATGATTCCTAAATACAAATATGTGTCTATATTTAATTTCATTCCTTTTGTTTTAAACAATTCAGTATGCCGGTTGGTAAATAATAAAAACATTTTGGGTGAACAACACTTACATACATGTACAATGCAGCAAAGTGTGTGAATCAGTGCAGCTATTAACATCACATACCTATCCATTCATAAACCAAAAAACATCAGGTAAATGCGAACAAATCGAATAGTTAATTCAGGATGATTTCAAAATAGAAAGATGTGTCTATATTTCATTTCATTCCTTTTGTTTTAAAAAATTCAATATGCCGGTTGGTAAATAAGAAACAAATTTTGGGTGGACAACACCTACATACATATACAATGCACCAAAGTGTGTGAATCAGTGCTGCTCTTAACTAAATTAAGAGTAAGTGTGGGTGAGCGTAACTGAGAATTCATCATTAAAACCGGCTGACGAAAAGAGAAAAAAGAGAATGTGTGTCTAACCATTGACCCTCAGTTACGGTATATGGCTGAGCATAGCTGGATTGAATGTTTATTATTTGTTTACGAACAAATAATAAACATTGTGAGAATGAGGCAAAACATTGTCGATTAATACATAACATATACATATAAATATTTTGCAAACATTTCAATATTGTACATTTGCAGTTTGCCCGAAAAATTGGAGACAAAAATAAATCATGCATTTACAGTGGATTGTCAATTTATTGTCGGTGAAAATCTGGGAAAGCCAAAAACTATATTCGGCCATAAGTTAATGTTCGCCTTGAACTCGGAAGTATTCGAATCAATGTTTTCTGATAATTTCATGGAAGCAAAATGTACCAGAATCTCATTGCCAGACGATGATCCAAATGCATTTCGCAACTTACGCATAATCTTGTATAATCTTCGTGATGCCTCTCAAGAAGTTGGGGAACTAAATGTTAGCGAAACGATCAGTTTGTATAAACTTTGTGATAAATATATGTTCACGACTATAGCAAAGTTATGCAGAGAACACTTGAAGAAATTAATTGAAAAGTCTAACAATGATGATGCGTTAAAAATTTTCGATGCCACTGTGAAATTTTCGAATTTGAAGCTATTAGAACCTATAAAAACTGTAAGTACATTCGAGATACCATTTGTTTGATAATATAATTTTGTACACACCGATTTTCGTTTGCAGAAATTACTAGCAAATGATTATTCTACATCGCTACCTACACTTTATGAATTGGATTATGTTTCGTTCATGAAATATATCGAATTAAAAGTAGAACGCAATCTCTCAAACCACATGCCAATATTTGATGCAATAGAAAAATATATATTGGATAATAATTTAATACCGCAGCAGTTAGGGGCAACGGACAATTCAACAACAAAAATTAGGAGTACCACCACTACTACATTTGGGCAAGAGGATGTTGTTCTGTTTAGCGATGAGAGATCAAAGGAATCAATGGAAAATTTGTTGTCGTATGTGGATTTTGCTAAAATTACAATTAAAGATTTCCTTTCCGGGCCTGGAATTTCAAACATACTTACCTGGGATCAAAAATATACGCTTTTATCACAATTAAACGAAAATCCTAAACCATTAAGCATGAAAATGTATCCATTATATTTCGTGATACGTTTTAGTGATTCATGTACTATTATAAGTAATTAATTAATAAATCATAGCGGAGAATAACTGAACTAACTATTCGATTTGTGTCTTTGCTTTATTAGTTGTTTACGAATAATAAGGCGATTTGCCGAACTATTTTGTAGCTTTGTTTGTTCGAATATGGAGTACAGCGTTATTGATTAATAAATAGCACGCATAAATGTTAGCATACCGATAAATATTTTGCATACAATGAAACTAGTAGAAATAATAAATGAACAATTGATTAAAACTGCGTCGTAAGGGAATGACATTCAAATATATAGTACATGGTCTTAGATTACAAACACAGCAAAAATAGTTTTATAATTAAAATTTGTTCACAAATAAACTTGATGCAACTGTTTTCCTTTACCCACGTTGTATCCCCACAAAACACGTTTATTTTTGCAACAAAAATTTTTAATTCTACTATAATTCTACAAATTTCTACATACACATGAGGAATGTAAGAAAAATGTGTATGAAATCATAATAAAATTGGTGTAGAATATGCCAAACCACATTAAGGGTGTAAAGAAGAGCATATTTCCTGGACAAAATATTAAAAATCGCTTAATATTTTCATTTTTTCTTATACGTGAAAAAGTGTTCGAATTGAGTTGTTTTTCATTTTAATCAGGATTTCTTTTATCACATATTCAGATTTAGCAAAATCTTTAAATTATACCCGACCAGGACCCCGGTTTCTTTTTATCGCATATTCAGATTTGGCCAAAGGTGCCTTTTTTCAAATTTTATTTATACCCGGTCCGGCCCGGGTTTCTTGTATCGCATATTCAGATTTTTGTATTTTTTGTTTTGGTAGAATATCCCAACAAAAAAAAACTAAGGGAACTGATGAGGATCAGTGGCGTTATCCGAAACTATAGTCTTCCCTGCCTTACCCCTCGGCAAACAATGCCACACATTCCCCACTAATAGTTGTTTTTTATAAAAAACAACAAACTGGGATTCAGCCTGACTATTTTGCAAAAACAAAATACAAATGGTATCCCAAATATAAACCGCCAACGCTACTGATTTTTGTAAACTTTTAATTATACAAGGCCCGAGGGTTCATTGTATCGCATATTCAGATTTCTCAAAAGGTGCTGCTTTGTAAACTTTTAATTATACACGGCGAGAACACCCAAAATGCAACATACAGGAGTCTCAGAATATAGATCGAGTTTATAAAACTAATTGGAAAATACATCCAGAAAGAAGTCTATATATATATACAATTTTTGACAAGGTATCTAAATAAGTCAAAGACTGTTTCCTTTGCTACGTGGAATTAGAATGGTTAACAGCAAAATAATTTTCGACCGTCATCATAAACACAGTAATCAGTTTGGGTCTGAATCCAACATTTTTGAAAGGTCAAGAATATAACGGTGCATCTAACATGTCAGCAATTATAATGGAGTGCAAACCATTATTAAATCAAAACTCATTTCTGCGGTAGACATTCATTGTTCTTTTCATATTTTAAAATGAAATTTTAATTCAAAGATTCCAGAAAATCGAAGTACAATTTTAGAAATTTGCTCATTTTTAAGATAATTCATAAAGGTCGGCTAATTTATGTAGAATATTTGGAAAAACAAATAAATCTTTCATACGACTACATTCAAATTGTGAAACACGATGGATTGAGCAGCATGAAATATTTAACGAATCTATAGAAGTAAAAGTAGAAGCTTTGGAAGAAATAGGGCAGAATAGTAAGTCTTATGCACAATTTACATGAAATCGAAGGAAAGTAATAAGGTTTCGATTCCGTAGTCATACTAGAACCAAATATATGAGCTATGATAAATTTCTGTCAGGACGGACATGCCTAAATCTACACCGAAATCGATTATATAATATACATGAAAGCAATTATGGATATAATATATCCTATATTATTATTATAATCATTCTCGTCTTAAAAATTACATAAATAAATAAAACCCATGATCACGGAAGATGAGAGATTGAATCTTACATTTTCTTTAAACATATTCAACCAAAATGAAATATTTTTGACATTGTGAAACAGCTGTTTTTGCGGCAATTCTGTACCCACATTGACATTTAGTTTGTATTGTTGTGTACAAAGAAAGAATACGGCGCGTTTTGAAATACATACATCACATTCATTCATAAACATTTGTCAAAGGTTTGCAATGGAAAAGTTAATTGGTCTCATGCATAAAAACGAGCAAAAGCGAAGAGTTGAGTCAAGTAAGCAATTGCTCGTAAGTTGAGTTAGATCGAACAGCCACTGGTTTTGCTCAATTTCGTATGCATAACCAGTAAAGAAAGTAGTAGTAAAGTCGGGCGGGGCCGACTATATGATACCCTTCACCCCTATGGGTATATTATACCGGACTATTAACATGAAATTGGATGAAATAAAATATGTGATATTAATCTAAATGTGAATCTACCTAGATCCATCCATAAACATCTCATTCGTTTGTTACAATGTGACTTCAAACAAATATAAATAGGACATCCGTTGGGATATGTCTGTACTTCTAGAAAACGCAACTACGTTATTCTATGCTCAATTTTGTACGTTGTGCAAAATTTCATGTCAATCTGTCAAGCATGAGAAGTTGATGCACCATTTACTTAAAGTCGAAAAATATATATGGAAGCGAAAATATATATGGAAGCTATATCCAAATATGAAGCGATTTCAACGAATCTTGTCACAGGTTAGGTTATACTAATTTCAGTACGTTTTGCTCCTATCAGCCTATTGGTTCCTAGGTGCGTCAATTACTTAAAATCAATCTATAATAAAAGTGACTATATCTAAATCTCAAACGATTTTCAGGAAACTTGGCACACAACATTCTGGGCTAAATTCAGTACGCTATGCCATATTTCGTGCAAATCGAAAGAAATATAGGGACATTGGTGGACCATTTACATTAAATCGGACGAAAATATATATGGGAGCTATATCTAAATTTGGACCGATTTTCATGAAACTTGACAGACATTACTCTGGGCTCAATTCATTACTTTATGCCAAATTTCGTGCAAATCGAAAGAAAATATATATGGGAGCTATATCTAAATCTGAACCGATTTTTTCCAATTTCAATAGGGTTCATCCTTGGGCCAAACAAATGAGCTGTGCCAAATTTCATCCAAATCGGATTATAAATGCGACCTGTACTTTGTTTAGAATTTAACGCCAACAGACGGACGCGCTATGATGGTAGCTTCGACACCAGAAGCTACCATCATAGCGCGTGCCATTTCTACCAACGTTCTGTTCATGCGCTCAGCAACCCCATTTTGCTGTGGTGAGTAAGGCACTGTTAATTGTTGCATGATCCCATGTTCCCTCATAAAATTCGAAAAATGTGTGTTTACAAATCTGTGCCGTTATCAGAGCGAAGTATTTTCAGTTTATGTCCCGTTTGCTTTTCTGCTAATTTCATAAACTCCCTAAATTTTTCAAATGCATCACTTTTTGCTTTAAAAAAATAAGCAAACACATAACGGGATTTTTCATCTATGAATGTCAATATGTAACGAGCTCCCCCTAAAGATGCTACATTTATTGGTCCGCAAATGTCTGTATGAACAATTTCTAGCAAGTCACACGCCTTACTGTGTTTGTAAATGGCCTAAATGTACACTTACTCTTCATACACACAGTACAATTTAAAGTTTTTGGAAATTTTGCATTCATACCTTCAACCATTTGCTCCTCTGCTAGTTGTCGCAAACTGTCCACATTCAGATGACCGTAACGGTAGTGCCATTGCATTGCATTTGTTGTTCCTTCGGCCAGAAACAAATTTTGATGAGGGTCGCTGAACAAAAACAAATTACCCACTCTTCTCGCTGTCAGCACAATTCTCCCCTTGTTTATGATTCTCGCATACTGCTTGCCGAATTTCACATCATGAACAACAGCTACTCTGCCTACCGAAAAAAAATTACACTGTAGGCTCGGCACAAATAAGACATCATTCAGCACAACGTCACCCTTGTTGATCGCAACTCTCCTCTTCCCCTTTGCTTCGATGGTTTTTTCGCCTGCTAGGGAGATTTGCTCATAATGTTCCTCAAACGTCGTAAATAAGTTTCGATCGCAGCATAAGTGTGAGGAAGCACCGCTATCTAGGCACCATACATTTTTATTGAGGTTGTTGTTGTCGATCGACGCCAAAACGGTGTACGCTTGTTCGCCCTTTTTCTCTGCCTTCTTACATTGAGCAGCGAAATGCCATCTGCCGCCGCAGTTGAAACAGTTGTTTTTCTTGTGTGTGCGGAACCTTTTCTGACTGCTACCTGCGTTGTTGTTGGAGTTTGATTGATGTGCGTTGTTAAATTTTCTATTGTTGTTCTTGTTATAAATTCTTTTATTTTGGGTCATAAACGCCTGTGTACGATTTTCTTCTATTTTGCTACCTGATGATGATCTCTTCCACCACAAAATTTTCGAACGACTTGGGAAGACTGGCGAGGACCATTATGACCAAAATTTCCTCATTCAGGTCGATACCTGACTCGGCCAGTCTATCCACAACTTACGTAAATTCGCACATATATTGTTGCACTGTATCAATCTCTTCCATTCTCATATTTATTAGTTTTTTAAACAGCGACACTTTTCTTATTAGCCCCTTTGGCCAACGGATTTCTGCTAGGCAATTCCATGCATCCTTTGCTGTTTTGCAATTTTTGATGTGGGACAATTGAACTGGCGTGATGCTTAATATAATCGTCGCCATTGCCTTTTCATCTTTCTTTTTCCATTTGTGACTCTTCTCGGCAACCGCTTGTTCTGAAATAACCTCCCACAGGTCTTGGTGGATCAGCACACTCTTCATCTGCATATTCCAGGACTCATAATTGCAACGTACGTGTCGTGCTAAATTCAGTAATTGCAATAAACAGAAATTAAAGAAAATAAATATTTACGTAGAAAAAGTCAGTTACCAATTGTCAATGAAATGAAGCAAATATTTGGAATAGAAATAACGGATTATATTATCATTAGGGTTTATATTATTATAATACGCACCATAAGGCGGAGTGCATATACGCCACACATCGAAATATTTGTCGAAGACATCCTGCAACTGAAATTGCAAACTGAGTTAATTACCGTAACCTTTTTTTGAAAATAAAGTTATAGAGAACGTTTTTTTCAAGAATATAAACGTGACTTATTTTGAAATAAAAATAAATTCTATACTGACCCAGTTTTGATTTTTTTTCTTTTTTTTAGAAATAAGCAAATTTAGCTAGTAATCGACAGCAAAACCATTATTTTTGATTACACCTACGAGACATGGAACCTATACGATCCAAAATTTGATGCTTTAACGCACTATTCCTCACATCCTGAACCTTTGGGAAGAGGTTATGTTTGTTTGTTAGTGAATCCCTTTGTATTTTGCTATCGATGATGATCTAAAGATTTTTCTATGGGGTGAAGATCTGATGAATGTGATGTGATGAACGCCGACATGTTTTGGTTTATGTTTGGGGGTTATTGTCAGCTTCAACACAAAATATTCATGGAATATTTTTCCAAAATCATTTTCTGTGATAAATTATGTTCACAATCACTGATAATTATTCCTTTTAGTGTACGCGAGACAACTAAGAGGCATGCTCAACAAAAGCTAAGCAAGAGCTCACAAAAGTAAGCAAAAGCTTGTTTATACGCATATGAAAATGAGAACAATCTCATCCAACATCAATTTCTAAGTTCAAACTGAGCAAGAAGAGATCAAACGTGAGCAGTGAGTAAAAGCAAATACCTCAAATTTTATTATGCATACGACAAGCACCTTTTACACAAAAAATCGAGTCCGAGCTCAAGCTCACGTTTAATGCATGAGACCCAATAGCTATCGAAGAAAATTCCTCAAAAAAAAAAAAAAAATATCAAGTATATGCGAACTTATGTATAAGAAAAATAAGTTTTGAAGCCACAAATGGAATATTTAGTTCAAAATAGTCATTCCCTACAACGTTTTATTATTTTTTTATTTAATCACTTTACAAAATTATATTAATGACTAAAACCTATGACCACAACATCTAGCGGGTGATGAGTGAGATAATCTTAAATTTGCTTCAACAAAATTCAACCAAAGCGAAATATTTCTGATATTGTGAAACAGCTGTTTTTGCGGCAATTCTATAATTACGACCCAAAATATATATTAATAAATAAAAATATAAAGATACGACAATTGATAAGTAAAAAATTTCCAACAGATGGCTTTTCCTCTGTTGTTACGATATCATAACAACAGAGAGTACAATATTAAACTTTTTAGTGCTATATCTCAAGCTTATAAAATGTAAATATATATTTTGTGTGCATACCTCTGATTTTATTTACATTTTATACACACATTATGGCGTATTGGCAGTTTTATTCTTAACATGCCTCTGTTAGGTCTGATTCCCCTGGATATTTTTTCATAAACTATTTTGTCAAAATGCATTTTGTCGAGTCTTTACGGTTTCTATGTCTTTGATAGGAACCTCGCTATTTTGAAATCGTAACTATAAATAAAAAATTATAAAATGTCAAATAAAAAATACACAATCGATCTTCAGTTTGATCTGAAGGACAAATCAACTAAAATTTATAGACCGATGGCCAAACTAAAACAACTGGAACTGTTTCAGTTTACTTTTTTCGCAAACTTTATATAATTAAAAAAAAAAACAATAAATGCAAATTTAATTTAAAAATAATATATGTCCTGATTTAGATTGGGGAAGGTAACTTGCGGCAATTCTCAGTCTGATCATCAGGAACAATATCCTTCATTTGGGAAGCCATCAGATTGCAGCACCAGTCAAATTGTTCCTTTCTTTTTTGAGCAAGTAGGGGAACATTTTGTTCGTCATAACATCAAGGAAACACCTTAATTTAAGAAATATTTGTTTTTATTTCTGTTCAGTTTTGATATAATTTGATGCTTAATGGTTTAGGATTTGCATTTAATTGTGATAAAAGCGTATATTTTTGTTTCCAGGTAAGTATCTTTGAAATACCAGGCCCGGAAAGGAAATCTTTAATTGTAATTTTAGCAAAATCCACATACGACAACAACTTTTCAATTAATTCCCTTGATCTCTCATCGCTAAGCAGAACAACATTCTCTTGCCCAAATGTAGTAGTGGTGGTACTCCCAATTTTGTTTGATGAATTGTCCGTTGCACGTAACTGCTGCGGTATTAAATTATTATCCAATATATATTTTTCTATTGCATTAAATATTGGCATGTGGTCAACGTAATTGCTTTCCTCGAATTTGATAAATTTCATGAACGAAACATAATCCAATTCATAAACTTTAGGTAGCGATATAAAATTACTTGTTCCTAATTTCTGCAAATGATAAACGGTGTTTACAAAATTATATTATCAAAATAATGTTATCTCGAATGTACTTACAATATAAATAGGATCTAATAGCTTCAAATTAGAAAATTCCACAGTAGCAGCGAGCATTTTTAGCACATCATCATGGTTAGAATCGTTAATTAAGTTTTTCAAATGATCCCTGCATAACTTTGCTATAGTTGTGAACATATATTTATCACAAAGTTTATACAAACTGATCGTTTCGCTAACATTTAATTCCTCAATTTCTTGAGAGGCATCACGTAGATTATACAAGATTATGCGTAAGTTGCGAAATGCATTTGGATCATCGTCTGGCAATGGGATTCTGGTACATTTCGCTTCCATGAAATTATCAGAAAACATTGATTCAAATACTTCCGAGTTCAAGGCGAACATTAACTTATGACCGAATATAGTTTTTGGCTTTCCCAGATTTTCACCGACAATAAATTGACAATCCACTGTAAATGCATGATTTATTTTTGTCTCCAATTTTTCGGGCAAACTGCAAATGTACAATATCGAAATGTTTACAATAAAGTACAATTAATTTTCGCTGGAGTTTTATAACAATTGTTTATGTATTTTCTGATGAATGTTAAAATTTTTCATGCATTATAATGTAATATAACTCCCATGTATATATATATATATATATATATATTTGTTCGTAAACAAACAATAAACATTCAATCCAGCTATGCTCAGCCATATACGCTACCCTAACTGAGGGTCAATGGTTAGACACACATTCTCTTTTTTCTCTTTTCGTCAGCCGGTTTTAATGATGAATTCTCAGTTACGCTCACCCACACTTACTCTTAATTTAGTTAAGAGCAGCACTGATTTACACACTTTGCTGCATTGTATATGTATGTGTTGTCCACCCAAAATTTGTTTTTTATTTACCAGCCGGCATATTGAATTGTGTAAAACAAAAGGAATGGAATTAAATATAGACACATCTTTCTATTTTGAAATCATCCTGAACTAACTATTCGATTTGTTCGCATTTACCAGATGTTTTTTGAAGGATTCTCTTCGGCAGCGATTAACTTTTACATTGCAAATGTTTATTTAATGTTAATGAATGGATAGGTATGTGATGTTAATAGCTGCACTGATTCACACACTTTGCTGTATTGTATATGTATGTAGGTGTTGTTCACCCAAAATGTTTTTATTATTTACCAGCCGGCATACTGAATTGTTTAAAACAAAAGGAATGAAATTAAATATAGACACATCTTTGTATTTTGGAATCATCCTGAACTAACTATTCGATTTGTTAGCATTTACCTTATGTTTTTTGAAGGAATCTCTTCGGCAGCGATTATCTTTTCCATTTGCTAATTTTTATTTAATGTTTATGAATGAATAGGTATGCGATGTTTGTATTTCAACGCGCGTCTTATTCTTTGCACCCAACAACACAGACTAGTTGAGATGTACTGAGCAAATATATTTGTGGACGTAATCATAGAATTGCCGCTAAAACAGCTGTTTCACAATGTCAGAAATATTTCGCTTTGGTTGAATTGTTTTGAAGCAAATTTAAGATTATCTCACTTATTTTCCGCTAGATGTCAGACACACAATATTTAGCAATTTAAACAAAGGGCAAAGGGTTGCTATGTACCTACATTTAAGAGTGTGTATTTCTTACATTTCCGTTTGTTCGTGGCCTTCTATCAAATAATTTATTATCAGGGCACACACACACACACACACCGATTTTATGACTATTGAGGATTTATTATACATTAGAATGCATGGATGGATGCAATTTAATATTTATTAGAAAATACATAAACAATTATTATAAAAGCCCAGTGAAAATAAATTGTACTATTTTGTAAACATTTCGATATTGTACATTCGCAGTTTGCCCGAGAAATTGAAGGGAAAAATAAATCATGCCATTACAGTGGATTGTCAATTAATTGTAGGTGAAAATGTGGGTTCACTTCTAACTCGGAAGTATTTGAATTAATGTTTTCTTGTCATTTCATGGAAGTGAAATGTACCAGAATCACATTGCCAGACGATGATCCAAACGCATTTCACAATTTACGCCTAATAATATATTATTATTATATTTCCTTGATGTTATGTCGACAAAAATGTTCCTCATAAACTAGAGGACAAAACTGAGGCATTTGAAATAGATCACTCACAGAATAAATGACCTGTAACTTTTTTTTTAAAAATAAGCATATATTGATATTTTTTGGAAGTAGGTAATTTAATTTAAAAATATAATAAAATATTATTAAAAAATATATAAATGGAAAATTTATTTAGAAATTAAAAATACAGACAACTAAATTGATCAAATTTTTACTTGGTCCTTGATGGTTTTCGGGCATGTGGACCTGTAGCATAGAGTAAAGAATATATTGTAGGATAGTACAGAAAAGAGTATGGAATAGAATAGACAATAGGATTGAGTATAGAATAGAGACAGAATAGAGTATAGAATACAATATATAATAAATTAAAGAATAGAGTATAAAATAGAATATACGATAGAGTGTAGAATATTGAATATAATAGTTTAGAGTGTAGAATAGAGTATGTAATAGAATATCGTATTGAATAATAATAGAGTATAGAATAGAGTAGAGAATATAGTATAGGATAGAGAGTTTATATAGAGTATAGTATTTGCAACATATATTTATTAATATTAAAAAATAAATTATACCCAAATAAAAAAATTAATAAAATAACAAAGGTGAATATTTATATAAATTCAATATAAACAAGTGAAAAAAGCGTTAAGTTCGACCGGGCTGAACTTTTGATACCTTTTGATACTGAAAGGTACTTGACATGAAAATATAAGAAACATACCAAAAAGTACCGACAATTCTACAAACCGATTTATGTTAACCATTATGTATACCAAATACAAATTTCAGCCATTTTTGATGGTGATTTTTCCTAAAATCTGAAAACCCCAAAACGTGGACCGATATTGATAACGCACAGTAGAGTGGAACATATGTATAAAATTTTCAAACTACTGCAATTTTGAGTGCAAAGTTATATGAGGCTATGCCTAAAGGGGGACCAATATTAATTACGTAGCTAACAATTACCGAATATTTGAGGTTATCATTATATGAGGGTCTATGCCTAAGTAATGACCGATATAGCTCAATTTGGAATCCTAAATGCTGGCCAAAACATTTCATCATTGTCAGGTTCGAGTTTTTTATCACGTTATCCTTAGAAGGCGGAATGATAACAACAGATCTACTTAAAATTCCATACTTTGTGGGATATGAACTGACAATTTCGAGTAACGAATATTATACTACGGGTAGAATACGCCTATATGGGGATAACCCCAACTCATGGGGACTACCGCTGAAAGGGGGCGAATATTAACCAATTTGTTACCATATACGAGTACAAACTACCAAATTACAACAAATTCGGTTGAAAAACGCGATCAAAAACCCCAAAATTCCGAATGGCTACCCGAATTGACCTATATTTATATGTTTTTGTGTAAAGATTTGCTACCCAATAAGAACTCAAAGTACTAGATTACAGCCAATTTGGCCTAAGATTCTAGTCAAAACTCTCCAAAAACTGAAAATTGGGGATATAGGTATATGGAAGACATCGCCTTGAGGAGAAGTAAAGCCTACTGAATACTGTCGTTAGACATAAACTTAGAAAAATTTTGGAGACATACCTCAGTCCCAAAATACAGAACGAGTTAATAGCAATAATTGGAGAATATATACAGACGTCTATTGTTAAAGAAAAGTGTTTTATTCTTATCGGTTTTAGCGGATGAAACCATATATGTATAAGATTTTTGACAAGGTACAGTATTTTTCCGTTAATTGACCCTACGGTTAATTGGTTTCCACGCTTAATTGAACCACATGATGGGTCAAAAATATTTCATTTCATAGTAAGCGGGTTCGGATAATTGGTTCCTCGGTTAATTGAACAAAAATTTGTGCAAATTTTAATGTGCAATTAACCGAAAAATGCTGTATCTAAAAAAGTCAAAGAATGTTTACTTTGCTACGTGTAATCAGAAGGCTCAAGAAAAAATCATTTTCGACAAGTAATCGATAATTAAAATAAACGCAGTAATAAGTTTGGGTTTGAATCCAACATTTATGGGAGGTCAAGGATAAGACGGCGCGTCTAACATTAGGCAATTATAATAGAGAGCAGACCATTATTAAATCAAAACTCATTTCTGCGGTAGACATTCATTGTTCTTTTCACATTTTATTTAAAATTAAATTTTAATGCAGCTTCATTTTGTGAAACACGATGGGTTGAGCAGCATGATTGCGTACAAATATTTAACGAATCTATAGAAGTGATACTGGAAGCATTGGAAGAAATGGGGAAAAATGGTAGGTCTTCTGAAAAGGTGCACAAGTTACATGAAATCGAAGGAAAATAATAAGGTTTCGATTCCGGACCCATACTAGAACCAAATATATGAGCTATGATAAATTTCTGTCAGGACGGACATGCCTAAATCTACACCGAAATTGATTCTATAATATCCATGAAAGCAATTATGGATATACTATATCCTATATAATTATTATTATAATCATTATGGTCGTAAAAATTACATAAGGGATAAGGATTAAATCTTACATTTTCTTTAAAAATATTGAACCAAAGCGAAATTTTTGACATTGTGAAACAGTTGTTTTCCGGCAATTTGTTGCCATCTACATTGACATTTAGTGCGTAGGTAGAAGGAAAATAATATCGCCGCACACAATGCGTTTAAACATAATTATTTTTCGAATGCACTTAGGATATTTGTTGTCCTTGGTTATTTTGGTTATATTTATGACCCTCACGCAGTGTGTGCATGCCTGCATTGTAGATGAGCAGTGCGTAGGTAGAAGGAAAATAATATCGCCGCACACAATGCGTTTAAACATAATTATTTTTCGAATGCACTAAGGATATTTGTTGTCCTTGGTTATTTTTAGTAAATAAAGATAATAAATGTCGTAGAACCCAAAATACGTGTAAGCATTTTGTTAAATGTATGTGTAATGTATTGCCTAGTATTAAGGTTTAGAGTTAAGAAAAGAAATTCAATAAAATCAGTTCCCGTTCTACATCGAACAATAAAACATCTTTTTAATTTCCTCTTCTCCCTAACAAATACATACATCATATTCATTCATAAACATTAGTCAATGATTTGCAATGGAAAAGTTAATAGCTACCGATTTCCTCTTCCACAAAAAATATCAAGTAAATGCGAACTTATGAATAAGAAAATAATTTTTGAAGCCACAAATAGTAATTTATTGCCTACTACGTTTTATTTTTTTTTTACCAAATATGACTTGAATCAGTTTACGGGTGATGAGATAATCTTAAATTTGCTTCAACAAAATTCAACCAAAAGCGAAATATTTCTGACATTGTCAAACTGCTGTTTTGCGGCGAATTCTATGATTACGTCCACAAATATATTTGCTCAGTACATCTCAACTAGTCTGTGTTGTTGGGTGCAAAGAATAAGACGCGCGTTGAAAAACAAACATCACATACCTATTCTTTCATAAACATTAAATAAAAATTTGCAATGGAAAAGTCAATCGCTGCCGAAGAGAATCCTTCAAAAAACATCAGGTAAATGCGAACAAATCGTGAAACTAGTATAAATAATTAAAGCAACTGATTAAAAACTATGTCACATATATTATATTTACATTATAAAGCATGAAAAAATTTAACATTCATTAGAAAATACATAAACAATTATTATAAAAGCCCAGCGAAAATTTATTGTACTTTTTGTAAACATTTCAATATTGTACATTTGCAGTTTGCCCGAAAAATTGGAGACAAAAATAAATCATGCATTTACAGTGGATTGTCAATTTATTGTCGGTGAAAATCTGGGAAAGCCAAAAACTATATTCGGCCATAAGTTAATGTTCGCCTTGAACTCGGAAGTATTTGAATCAATGTTGTCTGATAATTTCATGGAAGCAAAATGTACCAGAATCTCATTGCCAGACGATGATCCAAATGCATTTCGCAACTTACGCATAATCTTGTATAATCTTCGTGATGCCTCTCAAGAAGTTGGGGAACTAAATGTTAGCGAAACGATCAGTTTGTATAAACTTTGTGATAAATATATGTTCACGACTATAGCAAAGTTATGCAGAGAACACTTGAAGAATTTAATTGAAAAGTCTAACAATAATGATGCGGTAAAAATTTTCGACGCCACTATTAAAATTTCGAATTTGAAGCTATTTGAACCTATTAAAACTGTAAGTACATTCGAGATACCATTATTTTGATAATATAATTTTGTACACACCGATTTTCATT